>NC_054877.1:48661650-48841650 GCF_018320785.1 Cheilinus undulatus
GTCACCGTCTCCTGTTGGCTTCATGCAGTTGCAGGCGGAGGCGTGTCACAGTCCCAAACACGCTACGGCATGGAAGAGGAAG
Organism: Cheilinus undulatus; assembly: GCF_018320785.1. NCBI lineage: Eukaryota > Metazoa > Chordata > Actinopteri > Labriformes > Labridae > Cheilinus > Cheilinus undulatus. The sequence continues at coordinate 48,661,733 of NC_054877.1, forward strand.
AGCTGTTCCCTCCAAATAAACAGTTGAAGTCAGCCATGTGGGATTTTTTGGATACCAAAAAAAAAAAAAATGACCAGAGTGTCACTGTGGAAGACGGCCAGCCTAAATGTAAAACACGCCACAAAAAGTTGCCGTGAAATCAGGCAATACTTCAGCAGCTGCAGGATAACCACCCAGCTGTGTTTTTGAAATACCCAAAATCAATAACGTTTTAGCCTATCGAGTCTCACAGGCTCTGTGACGTAACGTCATTTTAAGATAAGACTGGTGTGAAAACATGAATCAGTTCTTTCGAGGGGAACATAAACTAGAAGTGTCATGCACCACATCAAACAAGAATGTACCTTAAACTGTCAGCCTGAGGAAAAAAGACGCTGCCTGTGAGTGAGTACTGGCAGTAAAAGGCTCATATTCCTCACTTCAGCTTCTTCAGGACAGTTTTCTTCTTCAGCTGCTCAGATAAATGCTGATAAATGCTCCAAAACTTTGAGACAGTCCTGTTTGTTAACAGTATTATTTCAGTATAGAAATCCACGGTGGAATCAGCAGAATTAAAATTAATTTGCGAACTTTACAAGCTGAAGACGGCAAATACGATGGTTCAGGTAAACTCAGTAAATTAGACCATTGTATAACTTATGTTATGATGTGTTCAAATGCCACATAAAAAGGGGAAAATTTAGTTTTTGACGAGAAACTTAAATAAATACAGTTGTGAATATGAAGAATGTGTTTATATTTGAGGGATATAAAATAGATGTGATTGACTGAATTACAGCTTTTAACTCAAACACTACTTAGCTAAGACCACTCAAGTGGTCCATCCAAATGGGATTATTATCATTTTTCTGGTAATTATTGGTTACTTTACACTGTCGAGACATTATTTTGTTATGAGAGCATCCTAAGATGGAAATAAATTAAAATACAAGACCTATAAGGAGTGTTCATGTGATTTTACGGATTCATGTTAGTGTGAAATTAATTAATGCAAAAATAATCGTGATAATTGTAAAATCGCAATTATTTCTCTGACAGTAATCGCTCCAAGAAAATCTGTAATCGTGACATCCTTAGATGACGCCACCTTTGCAATAAGATGGTCGGTGAAATTCCATCCCTGCTGGATATTCCACAGTCAGCTGTCAGTGATATTATTAGAAAGTGGAAGAGTTTAGGAACAACAGCAGCTCAGCCACAAAGTCAAAGACCCTAATCCATGCGTAAAAGTCTCCAAGTCTCTGCTGATTCCACAGCTGAAGAGTTCTGAACTTCCACTGACATTAATGTAAACACTAAAACTGCAGCAGGAGCTTCGTGAATGCGTTTCCATGGTAACAGCTGCATGCTAGCCTCACATCACCAAGCCCAATGGCAAGGGTCAGATGGAGTAAAGCTCACCGACACTGGACTGTGGAGCGGTGGAAACTGTAGATGGTAGAGTCTGGGTCTGGAGGATGCTGGGAGAACGTTACCTGTCTGACTGCGAAGTCTGGTGGAGCAGGGATAATGGTCTGGGGCTGTTTTTCAGGGTTTGGGCTAGACCCCTTATCTCCAATGCTGTGCTTCCAACTGTGTGGCAACAGTTTGGGGCTGGCTCTTTTCTATTCCAACACGACTGTGCTCCAGTGCACAAAGAAGGACTAGAAAGACATGGTTTTATACGAGTCCTGACCTCAACCCCATCCAGAACCTTTTAGGTGAACTGGAACAGAGATTGTGAGCCAGGCCTTCTGGTTCAATGTCAGAGCCTGACCTCATAAATGCTCTACAGAATGAATGGACAAACATTCCCACAGAAACACTCCAGAATGTTGTGGAAAGCCTTCCAAGAAGAGTGCAGGCTGTTAGAGCTGCAGGAGGAGTATTTGAATCACAGTCCCTGTTGGTGGAATGGTCAGGCGGCCAAATACTTTTGTCCATATGGCGCATATACCAGCAGTCTATCCCTTCTGTTGACTGTGTTTTGTTGGCCTTGTCTTTGCCAAATCAGCCCACTTTTACAGAAGTAACCAATGATGGCCTACCATTTCTCAAAAATAGAGGGAAAGAGCCCCCCAACATCCCCAGCTTCACCAACATTCCTCCCTCTGCCTTTGTTGAGGTCATCCTTTAAAGCAGTGATACTCAACGTGTGGCTCTAGAGCCACATGTGGCTCTTTTACAATGATTGGTGGCTCTTTTATGTCTTAATTTGAAATATTATTCCCCAAAAAACCTTTAAAAAAACTTTGACCTCAGAAATGATCCGTTAATCATCACATTAATCAGTTTGTTTCCCACACTTATACAGTAGGTTGTAAAGGTCAACCTTTATTTGTTCTCTATTTCCATTGCCATTATTTGATATTTTTTGTCCCGTTTTTACATTTTTTGCCACTTTAAATCCATTTCTGCTGCTTTTATCCCATTTTTACAACTCCTTTAGCAACTTTTCAAGCATTCTTGCCACTTTTATTCAATTTTTGCCATTTTTCATCAGTTTTAGCCACTTTTATCCTGCTTCTTTGCAATTTTTCACCCATTTAAAGCTACCTTTTGCCATTAAATGCCATTTTTTCCCACCTTTTTACAGCTTTCTGCCAATTTCAGTCACTTTTCATTAATGTTGTGCAGCTTTTTGACCACCTGTAACTCAATTTTTTGTGACTTTGCACCCATTTTTGCATTTTTCACCCAGTTTTCTCCATTGTAAGCCTATTTTCCCCTCATTTTTTGCCACTTTTTTGCTGCTTTCTGTCCATTTTTGTCACCTTTCACTTATTTCTATTGCCACTTTAACCCATTTTTTGCCACTTTTCATTTAGATTGTGGCTCTAGCAAAGGCATTTTTTCAACAGTTTGGCTCTTTGGTTGAGCAGGGTTGAGTAACGCTGCTTTAAAGTTTGCAGAACTCTGAGTTCTATTTAACCACAACCCCACAAGGTTTATGAGCCTATCTGTATATTTCCTTTAAAAGCATGTTTTGACAGAACAGGGAGAAAAGCCGTTAAAAAGGCTACCTTGTAGAGAGCCCTGGAAATGCTCCCTGATCTAAGGCTCATCCTTACAGTGAATGTTTGTTTCTATATCAGCTCTGTGATCGACTGGTGCACCCGCCTTCATCCAGTCACAGCTGGGATGGACTCCAGCTCCCAGTGCCCCCAAACAGGATAATCATGGTGTAGATAATAGACGGATACAGACTAACTCTCTCTCACTGTCTAAATAGCACAGAAACAGGAGCTGCTGTTCTCATAGAGATGATTTGATGGTAGAAATTTAAACAATTAGACTCTAAGAGTTCTTATTATGTAATAAAATCATCCATGCTGCTGTTTCAGAAGAGAAGGAATGCAAAGGAAAGTCAGTGTTGAAATATTAAAGAAGCTGAATAAAGAAGAGGACAGACCCTCCCCCTTTAACACTTTCCCTTTAAATCAGTTCAACATGAATGTAAAATAACGTGTATGAGGACTTATAATCAGCATGTTAGAATAAACGGTCTGGACTCTCCTGCTGAGGAGAAAACGTTTGTTCATCCTCTTCTTCTTACAAACATCCAGTCCTTCCTCCTCCTCCTCAGCGTCTTCATCACTTATAGATGAGTTAAAATCCTCCGTGTGAACTGAGTGCCCTGCTTTTTGCTCTCCTCTTCCTCATCCTTCATCCTCGTCGTTCTTCTGCAGGAAGCACAGCGGGATCAGATCGATGGCGTTACACGTCCTCAGCTGTCGTCCTGGTTTTTGAGGTCCCAGACTCTCCTGTCTTTCATGGATCGTTAACAGGGAGGGGGAAATAAGACGATTGTGTCAGTCAGCTCCAGTTCTTCTCTGAATCCTCCACATCTAGCAGAGCTCCACTGTCAGAGAGGAACAGACTCATCAGAGTATCTGTTGTCAAACTGTGGCTGGACCAGAGCTCACTGAGAACCAGCTGAAGGTTTTCACGTTGAAGTGTTCAGACCCTTTACAACAACACAGTAGATTTATCCAGGCTCCTCCCATTTCTCTGATCGTTGATGGGATCTTTGTACACCTGTGGTGGCTTAGATTGAGCTCGGCATGTCTTTCCCCACTCTCTTCCCTGTTCCCAGGTCTTTCCACTGTCCACCACTATCTAATGAAGGCACGAAAAGATAAAAAAATTAGATTTATGAAAAATAAATCTTAAAAAATAAATAAACATCTGGAGAAACTCCTTATTCTGTTTTTTTTTCTTTTTTTGACAGAAAATGGAACAAACAAAAAACGAGCTGTTTTCCCTTTTTTTTTTTGATGAATTTCACCAGTTTTTTTTGCCACATATTTTCTAATTTTTGACCATTTCTGTCACTTTACACTAATTTTTTTTTTTTGCAATGTTTTTGCAGCTTTTTGCCCATTTTAGTCACTTTTCACTAATTTTTTACAACGTTTTTACTGCTTGTTGCCTATTTTAGTCACTTTTCACTAATTCTTTGCAACGTTTTTGCCATTTTTGACCATTTTTGCCACTTCTTACTCATTTTTTGTCACTTCTCAGACATTTTTTCCATGTTTTCTTCTCGTTTTTGCCATTTTATGCCTATTTTTTGCCCATTTCCCCCCATTTTTGGCCATTTTGCCACCTTTAACTTATTTTTATTGCCACTTAAACCCTTTTTTTGCCTCCTTTCTTCACTTAGATTGTGGCTCTTGCAACAGTATTTTTTAACAGGGCTTTATGGCAGAGTGCAGAGATGAAGACTCTCCTCAGTGCAAAGTCCACTTGGCTTTAACGTGGAGGTTTAGGAAACTCGAAGCAGGCTTTTCACTGAGGACAGGCCTCTAGCCTAGCCAGGAGAAAATAACAGTCCTTATCTTGCATCATATCAGAATGAAAGTAAAGGTTTACACTCCTTTACTGAGGACTGATCTGTACCCAGGCTCTGAATTATGTGAGTGCAGGTCCTCGGCGTGGTAAAGGTGGCCCACTCTGGCCTTAGTGCACCCTTTAAAGCCTCTCATGAGTCCAACATTTAAACACAGTCATGTATGCTAATAATGCTAATATTGAATTAGCTTTGAATGCTAATTTTGATTATTTTTCTGACTCCTCTCTCTCTGTTCCTCACGCTCACCCTGATGTCCCAGCATCCTCAGTGTCTCTGATGAAAAATACATTTCCAATCTGCCAAACCCCCCAAAAAGCGATGTCTGCAGCAGGCCGAGCACAGTGTAATCCCTCTGTGGACATGACGATTACCCGGGTCTATAATCCAGCCCCCCCCTCCCTCCGCTGCTGATTTACAGAGAGAGAGAGAGAGAGAGAGCGCTGTGAGCTTCAGTTCCTGTTTCTCCTCTCGTTCTTTCAGCTCATGCTGGCCTCATTCCTCTCACACTAACAGATGGCATCAATCAAATCTTTGCAATTTAATAAATCAACTTTCTGCCCCAAAGATCTGGATGTTACTCTGCTAATTGCACTGTCTCAACAATGCACCAGGATTTATGAAATTAAGGGTCAAAGCAGCAAATAAAGTCGACAACGTCATCTATTAGTGTCAGAAATATCTAAAAACGAAGAAAAGAGGAAGATATTCAAGGAAGGAGCTTTGAAAACCAAAGATGAGGCCATTAAATGTCTTTCTTTGTTTGATAAAATCTCCAAATGTTTCATGAAGCCTGATTAGAAACAACAAAAGCAGAATATTCTCACTTTTAGCTGCTAGAGAGGAGATATTTCAGAGGTTTTCAGCTTGCTGGGGTCAGACTGGAGTAGATTCTCTTCATTGATCCACACACAGAGGATGAACCTCAGATTTTCCTCACCACCACTTGAACTAACGTGGCTGCCTCTGTTTTCTGTTAAAGTTCACCTTTAAGGTCGTTTCATGTTTGCTGGTTTTTCTACCTCCATGTGGTCGTAGGAGTTATTCAGCTGTTCATCCGTACGTCTGCACATCTGGATGCCCATCAGGGCAGAAATGTTCACTTAAGGATGAATTTACTGGGTTCTGGAGGTCAAATGTCAAGGTCATTGTGACCTCAGATCTTGTGAGTATAACATACTGTATCAAGAATTCACTGAAGGATTTTTGGGGGCGTTGGACCACTGAGACCACAACTGTCCAGTGGGTTTAGTCCTTAGCCCAGGTGAGACTCCTCTGATGTTGTCTCTGGTTCAGTTGTAGTCCAGGTCCTGGATCTGTCTGTGTGTGGTGGCTCTTGAAGCTCTGACTCCAGCTGCAGTCCTCTCCTTGTGAAACTCCCAAGAATTCTTGAATGAGCTTCGTGTCACAATCCTCCAAGGCTGCCTTTGCTCCTTTTTTTTTTTTTTTTTTTTTTTTTTTGTAAGATTTGTTTTTGGGCCTTTTCATGCCTTTATAAGATAGAGGAAGGACAGTGGATAGACTCGGAAACAGGGAAGAGAGTGGGGGAGAGACATGCAGTAAAGGGCCACAGGCCGGATTTGAACCTTTAACAACTTGACCATCTGCGCCCCCTTTGCTCCTCTTTTACCACATTTTTCCTCCATTCATCTTTCTATGAAGGTTTTTGGATCCAGCACTCTGAGAACAGCCAGCTTCTTCAGCAGGGACCTTCTGTGTCTAACCCTCCTTCTGCAGGAAGTCAGCGGTCGGCCCCAGATCTCTACGTCTTTCTCAGTCGTTCGATATCTCAGTAACACTTTCAGGGATTTTCACCAAACTCTGCATCACTCAGAGATGAACTGATTGGGTTCTGGAGGTGAAAGGTCAAGGTCACTATTACCTCAGATCATCTCTTAAGAATCCATTGAAGGATTTTTGTCAGATGTGCCTCTCCTTACACTTCCACACTTCATCCTAAATGTGGTATTTCTTACAGAAGAACCTGAACGTAGGTGTGGGGGGTAGAGAGGTGCCATCTGTTAGTTTGTAGGTTTATGTTTAGTGTTTCTGCTCTGTTGGCTGCATTTATTGTCATAGTTAGTGTTCCATTCTCATCTGGGTGTGGTGTAAACTCTGCAGTGTTACAGCTCTTCCTGTGATAGCAGCAGTTTAAATAGGTGTGGTCTTTTATTCGACTACACAAGAGACACTGTTGTGTGGAGCTCAGCTGTCTAACTGGTTAATATGATCATCCCGTTCTAACAGAGAGGACTCCTGTACTATTACTCTCTAATTTGATTTAACATCTGAGCTCATAAATAACTCAGCTAAAGACCTGATCACTGCTCTGACATCTTGAGGTCATTGTAGTTCACAGATCCTCACAGTTCTCTGGTTTGTGTCTGAATGTGGAGAGGAGCTATCAGCAGCTAGAAGGCCTGTTTCCACCGCTGGACCGTCGTTTCCATCGTTTATACAGAACCACTGTGGTCCAGCGTTTTCAGCACACAGCATCCTGAGCACTCAAACACCCGCAGTATCAGACAAAAATACTTTAACTTACAGAGCATGTCTGCTCTCAACAGTGCTCTGTTCCATCGGCCAATCAAGCTCCAGACTCACTGATAATTACCGACCTTACGTCTGCATTTGTGCATGAGTTTAAAATGATCAGGCCTCAGTCATTAACTTATACCATGAAGGGTTAACATTTCTGGGTTTTATACATTTCATAAAAACTGATACTAGTAAATGTTAAAGAGGTGTGTAGACAAATATGAATTACTAATGCACATCAATAAAACATGAATCAACCTTCATTTTATGGGCTGTTTGTCAAACCTTTAAGATATCGTGCAGATCTCAGGAAACAATCTTTTAGATTTTATAAACGTTCTAAATCTTCCTTCCTAAATCTTTAATGAATGAAAATCCCTGAATCCTGATGATTTAAATCTTTAAAACAGAGAGAGCACGCCACCTTTGTGATTTATAAATGTAGAAACACAGACCTGAGGAAAGGTCTGAACATCATTACAAAGTGACTTCAACAATGAAAAAACTGCCCCAGAAACAATTTCACAATAAAAGCATTGCTTCAAAACATGACAAGTCTTACTGTTAACATAACTGATTGTGCTTTTACTCTAAAATATATTTTGTAAGTGCACTGTACCGTACATTCCTACCAGGGATGTACGGTGGCAAGAAAATGCTTGTGAACCTTTGAAATGAGCGTCAGGATGGAGACGGTGGATCAGCTTCAGTCGACACCGGCTACTGCACCATGAATGCTCTTCCAGATGTTTCAGATTGAGCTACGCTCACATTGTAGTTCATGATGGATGGAATTAAACCTTTTAATTCACTGTTCACTAAAATGTAAACGTTCAGTGTGTTCAGGCATTGCAGAAAAAGCAGAAGAATGCACTCCGTTTACAACACTGCATACGGTGCAGTAATGGTTAACTTTCAATAATCTTGTTTTTGTGATTGCAGGAAACTAAAATCTTTTCTGCTCTGTAGTTTGGATTGAGGTTGGTTCATGCTCTCACTAACAAACTTTTTTTTACCTTTGCTTTTTTTTTTACTCCAGCAGAACAGACCACACTAGCTCAGGAAATAGACCCAGGTTAGTTTGAACTGAACTGAACAGGTTAGGAGTGAAAGAGCCCTGAAACATCTGATGTAAGCTCCAGTTTTCTCTGACCACTCTGCCGTCAAACATGAACCTCTGGCTCTGGAAGCAAACTGCTGGTCTGACAGTAAAACGATCCCTTTAACAGTCTCCCACAATCCACTGAGGTCCCTTTTTATTGGACATCAATACAGGCTGTGTTTAATGTCGTCTCTGGAGGACGCTCACACTAACGGCAGAGAAACCTGCCGACCACAAACTCTCCTCTCACTGCCTCTTTATAGCGCCAGGACAGAACGGCTGCTAGGGCTCAGACATGGTCCGCTTTAATACAGAATACGTATTTAAAGCTGAATCAGTCCAACCAACAGCACCCAGAGGGTTTTATCCTCTACTCTGGGCCGACAACTGAGTCTGTAAAAAAGAGAAGTCAAACGGCACCAAACCCTCTTTTATTTCATTAAAATAAACTTGGATTCTATTCAAAGTTTCATATAGTTTGTTTGTTTTCTTTACTAAGGTAGCACATCAGGGACATTTCCATTGATTAAAGGGACTTTTCAAAACAAAACTCAGTTTTTTACATCATAAAATAAAAAAAAATTGCAAACCCTAGAAATTTTAACATAAATTACAGTTACATTACCACTGTTACAGATTAAAAAACACTGGAGTCCCTCAATTAAAAATTGAACATGGATATTCCAAAGCTGTCAAAATAATGTTTGAGTTTAAATGTCTATATTCTTAAAATTAAAAGAAAACAACATTTTTTTTACTTCCGTTTTTAAATTAAATAACTTGAACATGCCACAGCATAACACACTCAAATAAAATTTCAAAAAATGAAAATGAGACTTTTTACGCTTTTACTTTGCCTCCCTTCCTGGAGAGCCACATCCATTTCCTGAGAGGGGTGGAGTCAGAGGCGGAGTCAGACACAGAAGCCACAGACACAGAAACAGCTGGTTCTGAGCAGGGCTGAAACAGAGGGGTTTTTAGACGTCCAGAAATCCAATACTGGAGTGTTTTTACAGAAACAAACTTCACAGGCAGGTGTTGAGGACCTCTGAGAACAATATAAACTTGTCTTAAAGGGGTGAAGTATGTGACCTTTAAATCACCGTATTGGCAGGAGTTTGCATGGAAGATAAATGTACGATGTTTCAGGACACCATCAGCTATTTCCAGGAAAACAGGAAATAAAGCTAGATGCTGGAGAGAGTGGGGGAATAAAAATAATAATAATAATGCAGATTATTTACATATGTTCCATACATGGTCAGATGTCTTTAGAGAGATTAACAGATGTTAGGTAAATACGAGGCAGAGAAAGACAAAATATTTTACTAGGATTAAGTCCCAAAGGTCTCAGAAATGAATCATATCTTTTTTTGATTCTGAGAATAAAAGCATGAAAGCAAATGACGAGAAATTGAAGGAAAACGGAACCTCCAAATGTGAAAAAGTGGTCAGAAACTGTAGAGAACATAGCATGGAAAAATTAACTTATAAAATCAAAATGACAGAGAGGTTGTTTGAAAAGATGGGACCCATTTACTTCAAAGGGAAAATGTTACTAAGTTATGTATAAAATACATATAGATGAACTGTGCTTAGTCCTTTACACCAGTGTTTCTAAACCTTTTCAGCTCATGACCCCAAAAACAAAGATCCCAAAGACCGGGAACCCCCACTGTGTCTTTAGGGCGTTAAAAAAATAGTCATGTGAAAAAGGGACCAAATTTGGTTTAAAGTGGTAAAAATTGGCAGAAAAAGTATTAAAGGGGGATAAAAGAGGCCAAAATAGGTTTAAATTGGCATAAAACGTATTTAAGGGAAATAGAAAGTGGCAAAAATGGGTAAAAAGTAGCAAAAACGGGCATAAAATAAATCAAAAGGGAATAAAAGTGGCCTAAATGGGTTTAAAGTGGAAAAGCATGGGTGGAAAATTTGGTGAAATGGGAAGAAAAAGTGGGTTAAACTGGCAAAAATGGGCATAATAAATAATGAAATGTGGTTGAAATGGGCATAAAAAGTGGTTCATAGTGGCAATAATGGGTCAACAGAGGCAAAAATAGGTGGAAAGTGGCAAGAGTTGGTGTAGAAGTGGCAACCTAGGCAGAAAAACAGTGGTTGAAAGAGTTTGAATTAGACAAAAATGAGCTTTAAGCAGCAAATTGTGCTAAAATTGGCAAATTGGTTGGAAAAGTGTTGAAAACTGGTATAAATTTTGCAAATTTGGGATAAAGTGGCAAATGTGTAATTAACCAAATATTCTTAGTGTTTTTTAAGGCATCTGGAGACCCTTTCTAAGTGTCTCGTGACCCCCAATGGGGCCCCGAACCCCACGTTGAGAATCACTGTTGTACACAATGGAATTAAACTACGATTAACAACATTATAATAGCAGGAACTGTGCCTGTTTTCTTGAGGACTTAGAGCTGCCTTAGAATCCATCCAGCTCTGCTTTTTGACCCATGATGATTGATTTTAGTTACTGAGGAGACTTTGAACCACTCAGTGGTAGTTTTAGGTATCAGTGATGTCCAGTGGCATTGATGGGTTCACTTTAATGTCCTTCTAATTATTTAAAACCAGTCTTAAATCGTGCTAACGTTGAGCAGACACTCCAGGAGGACAGTAATGACCGGCTCATCTGGGCTGTAAGCTTTCTAACCTACTGTCTGTTTAATTGAATCAGTCCAGAGCAGTTTTTTGGATGTTTTTCTCCTCTTTCCCTTCACTTTAAGACGTCCTTATTTCACACTATGCTGTCCGACCCCCCGGCCCGGCTCAGGCTGACCCAAACTGACCTTCATCTCCTCTAATCCCCTTAGATTCTCTCCTCAGCAGCTCCAACTCTAACAGGACTCTGCCCATTCACAAACAAGAGTATAGACCTCTGCTGCTATCTCTCTCTCCCTGGTTCTGCTCTGCTCCTCGACTCTGCCTGTTTGAAGAAGTTTTTCTGTCTCATGGTGGATTTATGCTGGCTCTCTCTAAACCAAGAGTGTCCTTGGATGACCTTCATTTAGATTCAGTGGTGTTTAACCCTAATCTACTAAAAACAGAAGTCAGTGATTCATAATAGAACAGAAACAACAGATCAGACGGTAAACTGAGACGTTTTACCATTTTATTAAAATATCAGCTCAGTTTGAATTTAATGGCAGCAGCACATCTCAAAAAAGTAGGGACAGGGTCACGTTACCATGGTGTAGCATCCCCTCTTCTTTAACATCAGTCTGTAAATGTAGGAGAGAGGAATGTTGTCCCATTCTTGTCTGATGCAGGATTCTAGCTGGATTTTTCCTTCTCTGACGCTCCAAATATTTTCTGTTGGTGAAAGGTCTGGACTGCGGGCAGACCAGTTCAGGACCCGGACTCTTCTCCTTGAAGCCATGCTGTTGTGATGGGTGTGGTCTGTGGTTTAGCATGGTCTTGCTGACAGAGACGTTGTCTGGATGGGAGCACATGTTGCTCTAAAAGCTCTCTCTACTTTCCAGCATTGATAGTTCCTCTTCAGATGTTAGAGCTGCCCACGCCATAGGCACTAATGCAACCCCATACCATCAGAGATGCAGGCTTTAGACCTGAGCCAGGAGAACAAGCTGGATGCTCCCTCTCCTCTTTAGTCCACAGGACACGGCGTCCAAGGTTTCCTCTGACCACAGAACAGTTTTCCATGTTTCCTCAGTCCATGTTAAATGAGCTTTGGTCCAGAGAAGACGGCGCTGTTTCTGGATCCTGTTCACATATGGCTTCTTCTCTCCATGATCCAGCTTTAACTGTCATTGGTGGATGGCACGGCCAACTGTGTTGACAGACAATGATTTCTGGAACGTTCCTGAGCCCATGCTGTGATTTCAGTCCAGAATCATGCCTGTTTTAATGACGTGGCCCCTGAGGGCCCCTCCAGCCTTGTCTCTTGCTCTCAGAGATTTCTCCAGATTCTCTGAATCTGTTGATGATATTATGGACTGTAGATGGAGGGAGATTCAGCGTCTTCACTGTTTCACATTGAGGAACATTTTTCTGAAGTTCTTCCACAGTTTTTAGACTCACTTTTTCACAGATTGGTGAACCTCTGCCCACCTTTACCTCTGAGAGACTCTGCCTCTCTAAAATGCTCTGTATTCATTGCCCCGTCTCTGCTTTTTTGAGTGCCGTCAAAATCAAAATGAGCTAATATTTCTCATTAAATGGTAAAATGTCTCAGTTTAACATCTGATATGTTCTATTGTGAATCAAATCTGTGTTTATGAGATCTGACAATCATTGACTCTTGTTTTTTACATTTCACACAGCGACCCAACTTTTTTGGAATTGGGGCTGCAATAAAGAAGCTGATGGGTTAATTTATTGAAGGACTTCTATAATGTCCTCAGTGTTGTTCTCATGCTCATATGCTAAAATTAAAACAACATAAATAGACAGTTGTGTCCAAAAACGCCAACTAAATATCTGTAATTTGGCGTTTATTCACACCACCCTCTGTCTGCAGAGGCCTTAAGGTAGGACTGATACAGGAGTTTTTATGTTTGTGAGCATCCTTAGACCAGAATTACAGAATGAATGGAGTGAAAATGAAGAGCTGAACACGAGGAGAAGAAGAAGTTGGTATTTTTAGTCTTTTATCAGCGTCTGCTCATGTTCAGAGCTATTTGCAGCCATCAAAGGTGCTTACGTAACATTTGATGGGATCAGCGAGGATCTTTGTTTGGGTCTTTATTTCTATGATTTCAGTCCTTTTTTGATTTGACGTCTGGACAAAATGAATTTCTCGCAGCTGGCTGTTTTATTATAGGATGTAGTGAAGAATAATCTGCTCAGCGAAACACAGCTGATCTAAAGATGAGCATTTGACCTTTGACCTCGTCCACATTCTGCTGTCTGAATGCATTTTTCACCGGACTGAGGCAGAGATTACAAAGACAAGATCAGAGCTCTGCTACTGAGGCATGTTGGGCTTTTATTGTGAAAGAGCACAGATGACGGAAGTTGTCCTAAAAGACACAAAACGTTCCTTAAAGTCTTTCTGCCATAAGGTCACCTTTACTTTCAGAGGAACCTGCTGCTAGATTTAGTTTTAGGGCCATGGTACTCAACCTCGCCCTTCTCAGGAGAGACAGCAACAATTTTTTTTATTTGCAATTTATTTTTTATTGATGTAATAAGAAAAAATTGAATTACATCAACATTTTCCACAGTATTTTTAACAGTTTTAGACCAACCCACCCCTTCCCAACATCACCACCAGTCAACAGGACATCAACCACTGCACAGTCCAAATATAGTTATTCAGATAGTAGATCCTTTAAGTTAGATATCAAGCCAGTCCATATGAGAGTTGTGCTCTGCTTAGCACCATTGACTCTTGCTGTTGATAACTCCAGATTAGAAATGTCCAAAAAGCTCCGAAGCCAGTGAGGTTTAGAGATACCATGAGGAGGTTTCCACTGCTGGGCTATAATCTTCTTGGTTGCTGTAAGGCCTGCCAGCCAGATTTTGCGTGCATTGTCCGTAAGCATTAGTTGAGAATCATCATTTAAAAGATGGACATGGGGGTCCAAGGGGAACTGTATTCCAGATAGTAATGAGATAGTGTGAATAGCATTTTTCCAAAAATCAAAAACACCTGGACATTCCCATACAGTATGTGTAAAAGAAGCCATTTTTCCTGGGTAACAAAATGAACAACATCAAATTTAAAAATGAAAATTTACAAGAGCCACAATCCACAAAGGTCTCTGTCTTTCCTGAAAACAGTTCACATTTGAGAACAGGCATAGTTGAATTTTAGTTAGGTATAAGAGAGTTAGCGCTGGGGACTATTGATACTCCTAATGATCATCTATCAGTTATAGATTCCTTCTTTTTTTTCAGTGTTATAAAATAAAATAAAACAGTTGAGCAGCTTTGAGTAGCAGTGAGAAAATAAAAACATTAAAACTAAACAGATGGAATAAAAACAGTTCAGTCGATCCTACAGTAGCTAACACAGAATACAGACAAATCAAAAAAAATTAGAATACCATGAGTTAAAGCACTGGCTCCTGACCTTTTGTCTTAGGGCACCCCACTCATATCTAAGAAAAGCTAAGCCCAACAAGAAAGTTGATCTGTTAATTTTAAAGAAAAACGGTGAAATTCCCAAGTTTAAAAAGTCAAAATTTGTATGAGAATAAAACTCACATTTTTTACTCCAAAAGTTGTAAATTATGTGACTGTATGGTCAAAAAGTCAGAGATCCAACCACTGTTTTCAGTTTGGTTTTCTTTTACATTATTTACTGAACACTGTTGTAAATTTGCGCTCTCAAAAACTTGACATTTTTGACTTTCTAGTGTCAAACTTTAGACTTTTTAAACTTAGAAAAAATTATTTTTTTCTTGTAAATTCATTACTTTCTGAGCTCTGAAATTTTGAGTTTGTTTACTTGTAAATATTTTACTATAATCTTAAAGATTGGGATTTTTGACTTTTTGCACAAAAATGAAGAGATTCTCTTTATTTTTTCTTCTTTCAGGTTTTGCCCTAATACATTCTGTTTCAAATCATAGTTTTACAATAATGTTTATGTATATCTAATTTTGACAAAGTTAGAGCAGACAGGGTCTGGGTCCCCCTAGGGGGGCCCAGACCCCGGGTTGGGAACCACTGAGTTAAAGTTCTGTATATTCTGGATTCATCTCATGCAAAGTGAAATATTTCAAGACTTTTGTTTTCACAAAAATCAACTATCTCTAAATATCAGAGATGAGAGAATGAAGGCTCAGGAAACCTTTGACTTTCTCACAGTATTTTAGTATTTCAAGAGTGGATTTTTGATTCATGAGCTGTACGCCGTAATTATGAGATTTAAACAAAAAAGTCCTGAAATCTTTCACTTTCTATGAGATAAATCTAGAATATATGGAAGTTTAACTTAGTTCTCATACTACCCTAATTTTTTATGTGGGAAACCAACTGGGTCACATCATGGAGGCCTTAATGGATCTTACCAATAGGTGGCGCTGTGATTGGTATTTAAGTTATGGTATACAGATATGTTAAGAAGTGGTCTGCTGTCACACTAATACAGTTTTAGGGAGTTTCCTCCAAGAATCGTTGTACTACAGTAACTTCCTGCTACATGGCGAGACACCGAACTTTGATGGGTTGCCAGAGCCACGCCCCTTATGGTTGGTACAAGACCCAAACAAGTATTTTGTAAAAGGTCTTTTCTAGCTCTACACAAAATTTTTGGTTTGGATTTATTTTTTTCATGGTTTGGATTCACTCATACGTCCAATAGGCTTTTTTGTTGGTCTTAGCAAAAACAAAAAGGCTAAATTTCATAATCCTACAACAGGCGTGCCGTGGGGGCGGTGTTTTAAAATGTATTTGTTGGGTGCTACAGAGCTATAGTCATCTCCTGTTGGATTTCTTCTGGTTAAGTTTCCTGGCTGTGTGAGTTTCTAAGCTTCTGGAAAAATACTTCCTGTTTCATGGTGATCAAAATTCCGTTGAATGAGTTCTGGCTTTTCAACATCTGGCAGGTGATGTACCCTCAGTGGGATTAGACCATCCACATAGGAGTACAGAAGAATGAACTTCCTGTTGCCAGTAGGTGGCACTGTGAGGTCAACTCCCACTCTCAGTGACAGAGCCTCATGGATTTTGGTCTACAGTGAGACCGACCTGTTGTGGACTTCCCGAGCCCCTTTTATGTGGAAATGTTCAGTGGCGTTAAACTCTGTCCCAGGATTCTAGACCCAGACCTTCTCCTTTAAATCCAGTAGCTGCAGCGTGTCGTCGGCGCTGGAGTGCTGATCTGACGGTTTATGTGAAAACATCTGTGTCGGCCGGTGGTCAGCTGCTGCGACGAGCCAAAGAAAGCCTCGGTTATTTTCGATCCTGAGGCCTCCTCAGAATTGTGCGTCCAAAAATAAAAAAGCATTTTGGATGTGACTGCCGGCCCAGAGGCTTTTTATAAATCCTGGCCTCACAGACAGAAGCTGTAGGGAAGTGAAGGGGATAGGATCATAGTATTTATCAATCAATCAATCAATCAATCAGGGTTAGTCATCATTTAAAGGCAAACTTTATCTCTGCCCCCCCCCACAATAAATGGTGCAAAACTAAATATTATGATGATTTTTCCTTTTCAACAGCTTTTTTGTGTTTTACACAGAGAATTTCAAACAATCAAACAATGGTAAACATTGACAGAAATGTTCCACCATGCATCATTTTATCTCGAGGTCAGTTCTTGAAGTGTTTCAAAGTCCTTCATTTCCCTGGAATGGACCCAAAGGTAACCTGTTTCACATCTCTGTGGTGTGAGGTATAAAGTTCACATCTGTCTGTTTGAGGAGGACAGGGCCGCGTTGTCATGTCAGCTCTTGATTCTTCTTTATCAGCTGAGCCAGGGTTCACTATGTCTTAATAATACGGCATGTTTTCTGGGGGACATTTGCTCTGAATTTTTTTTACATTTTCATGGAAATTTGGTTAACTGTTTGGATGTTTGATAGTATTTTTCTGTGAAAAGGAATAGAATGTCATTATTGCCATCATACAAGTACAGCAAAATAAATAAACCTGTACTGTGCATTACAGTAAAAATAAAAAAACTAAAAGACTAAAAACTGTGGTATAAATATTTAAAAGGAGTTATAAAAGAGAAAAACAAGCTCATACAAAGTTAAGCATTCACATTCTGCACTGATTGCACCATTACTTCATATTTTACAAAAATTCCAGGTATTTTTAAGGAAATATGGGCACTTTTTTGTTATTTTGGGGGGAATTTTATTTGAATTTCTGATGCAAATTTGAATGAGAAATTTCAGGCAGTTTAATGAAAATGCTGAAATTAATTTGAGGTATTTGAAACTTGCAAGAATTTTCATGCAGAATTCTAGGATGTTTTGGGGAATTTTTTTTTGGAAATGTATTTGTAAATTTCTAGAAATTTGATGAGAAGTAAGGTGGAGTTTTCTTTGAAATTTTCAAGGCTTTATGTAGCATTTTGGGGGAAATCATTGTGGGAATGTCTAGGCTTTCTGGCAAAGTTTCACGGAAACATTTGAGGAATTTTTAAGACATTTTGGGGAACCTTTATTTGATACCTTAAGTGAAATCCAAACTATGTGTCTTATCACTGTAGAAATGTTGGATTATGGTTGCTGTAAACATGTGAAAACTCTGAGATCTACATGTGACTGAATTCTGGATTTAGACAGTTGTTCACCTCTTTCCTGGTTGGGTTTAATTTGGCGGGGCAAAAATCTGAGCCCATGACATCATCGGTCTTGTTGGGGATTTGCCCCGCCCCTTAAGACTACAATTATATAGAATCACAGAGCAGTTTATCTCAGTAGTCCGTTGTTAGCTGATGTCACTGCTTCCATTGACAGCCAGCTACATGCTGTTTTTTCAATCATTGGGAGGTAAATTTACCAAATCTATCAGCCACAGTGGCCTTTGGGTCATTAAAAGTACCAAAACAGAGATATTTGTACCAGAAAACAGTAGGTTTAATTCCAAACTTCTGTCTCTCTGCTTGCTATTTCTCCTGAGTGGGCGTGGGTTCAGCTCATTTAACAGACATGCCCACACCATCCTAGAGCAGATTTTTCTTTCTCGTGTTTTTATTTATGATTTTGAAGCTTAATTTTATAATCCTAGAGATGT
Source organism: Cheilinus undulatus (assembly GCF_018320785.1). Classification (NCBI taxonomy): domain Eukaryota; kingdom Metazoa; phylum Chordata; class Actinopteri; order Labriformes; family Labridae; genus Cheilinus; species Cheilinus undulatus. The sequence goes on from NC_054877.1 coordinate 48,679,867, forward strand.
TTTTCGTGACTGAAATTTGGCCCGATGGTTCAGAATTTAGTGGCCTGTTGTGCAACAAAACTTAATGCAGAGAATTTTCAAAGAAAATGTACGTAATCTCGTTGAAATTTGGAGGAATTTTTGTGGATCTTGGAAAGGAAAATTTTGATTACATTCAGAGCCTTTAGTGGAAATTTTAATCCTGCGTGCCGTTAACAAGTCCTGGTCCATCAAAATAACAACAAATATTAATCATACATAGCTCTCTCAGTGACTATTTCTTACCCACTGCAGACTTCTAACAACACTTGGCAAAAACATCTGCTCTAAACCAATCCAGTTTTGTGTTTTCTGCAAAAACAGGACCTTCAGGAGATTTGTAGACATCATTTTTGGTCTAAACTACTTTCTGTTCAAAGACGAGGCTAAGTGTCTAGACCAGTGTTTCTCAACCCTGCTCAGCCAAAGAGCCAAATTGTTGAAAAATACCTTTGCAAGAGCCACAATCTAAAAAAGTGGCGAAAACAGCTCAAAGTGGTAATGAAAATAAGTTAAAGATGGCCAAAATGGCCAGAAAGTTGCAAAAATTGATGAAAAGAGGAGAAAATGGGGTGGAAAAGGTTATAGAAACTATAGAAATTATAGAAACAGCAAAAATGGAAAAAAAAGTAGCTAGAAGAAGTGGCAAAAATGGGCAAAAAACGTAGAAAACTAGTGGTTTTTTTATGTCAAAAGAGAGCTCAGTTGGGTGAAAAGTGGGAAAAAATGGTGAAAAAGGGCAAAAATGGGACAAAGTGGCAAAAATTGAAAAAATGTGGCGAAAAGAAGTTTCAAAAATGGGGAAAGAAGGGGTATTTAATGCCAAACAGAAGCTTAAATGGGCGAAAAGTGGCAGGAAATGGTGAAAAGGGGCAAAAATTGGAAAAAGTGACCAAAAAAGGGGAAAAAGTGGCAAAAAGAAGTGGCAAAAGGTAGGAAAAAATGTGGTATTTAATGACAAAAGATAGCTCAGTTGGGCGAAAAGTGGCAGAAAAGTAGGAAACTATAGGAAAAAAATTGGGAAAAAGTGGCAAAAAGAAGTGGCAGAAAGTAGGAAAAAGTGGTATTTGATGACAAAAGTAGCTCAGTTGGGTGAAAAGTGGCAAAAAAATTGTGAAAAAATGACAAAAAAATAGGGAAAAAGTGGCAAAAAGAAGTGGCAAAAATGTGGTATGTAATGACAAAAGGTAGCTTAAATGGGTGAAAAGTGGCAAGAAATTTTGAAAAAGGGCAAAAAATTGTGACAAAATAACAAAAAAATGGGGAAAAGTGGCAAAAATGTGGTATGTAATGACAAAAGGTGGCTTAACTGGGTCAAAAGTGGCAAAAATTTGTAAAAAAGCAGTAAAAAAGTTTCCCTTTTTAAAGTTTTTCTGGGGGACTAATATTTCAAATTAAGACATAAAAGAGCCACAAATCATCACAAAAGAGCCACATGCGGCTCCAGAGCCACACATTGAGTATCACTGGTTTAGACTCACCAGGTCCTGTTGATCCCATTGAAGAGAGAGGAACTAAAAATGCATTTAAAACTAAAGTTCGGGTCTCAGGTTAAAGTTAGGAGCAAGCCATCTTCCCATCTGATCTTAAAGGTACAGTAAATGTTGATCCAGTAAATTGGGTGAGACAAAGTGAAGTCTGTTTCTGAGCATCTCTGTGTTACGAACATCACTGCTTTCTTCTTCTGTTGTTATTTAACGGCAGTCAGCAAACAACTTTCAGATGCACTCCAGCCACCATCAGATAGTGTTTGAACCAGGTGCTGATGCACAATAATGGAAGGAAATATAGGGTTTAAACATTAAGATTACAGTTGTGTGAATACTTCAGTTTTTTCTGTCTAAATGTTTTGATAAAATTGCCCATCCTTTGCTTTTCCTACAGGTGAAGCATTACACAAGTTTGTGGAGTTCCAAAATATCATGCATCCCTAACCAAAATAAACCTGATATCTTTTAAAACTTTTATCAAACTATTTCTTCTCATTCCAGAGATTATGAAACCTTTCTTGATTTAGCTGATTTGAGTGAAAATAATGCCATTTAAATTCGCCATTTTGATTTAACATTAAGAACTTTTAATTCTCTCTGCTCTGTTAAAAAGTTCCTCTTCCTCTCTGATGTTTCAGATATCCAGGAATTTTACGAAGTGACCTTATTGGACAGTCAGAGATGGGCGGAGTCTTCCAAGGCAGCGGACCCGATGACGCCCGTCAACCTGTGGGACTTCTCCAGCCTTCAAAGCACAACGGTGACCTCGGACACTCTGCCCAGCCTTAGCACCAGCATCGAGGTAAGAACGGCCAATCAGGGCTCAGATTACTGACTGCTGCTTATCTGGAGGGATGTTTTCTCCTTATGTTTGAGCTGAATGCCATGTGATCAATGAAACAGGCATTGATTACTCTCCCTGAGTCTGAACTATGAGAGGTGATCCATATAACAGGCATCGATTATTCTCCCTGAGTCTGAACTATTAGAGGTGATCCATGTAACAGGCATTGATTATTCTCCCTGAGTCTGAACTATTAGAGGTGATCCATGTAACAGGCATCGATTATTCTCCCTGAACTCACGGTTTGAGGACAGAGAGTAAACTCTGCTCAGTCTGGACTGAAACTCTTTAAAGTTTCTAAACTTATCCTCTGAGTTTGAGGAGGAGTAAAAATAGAGGAGGTTAAAAATAGATCACAGCTTTTATTTAACACTACAGGATGCTGACTGATGGAGCCGTTTGTGATCACCACTGTCTGATTGATTTATTCTTCTCCTTTAAAGATTTTTTATTTAGACTGTTTTATTCTGAAAGTCCCTCTGTAACTGTACCTCTCTGCTGCTGCTCAGACTTTATTTCCTAAATGTTCTTATTTTCTAAATCTCATAATGACTCTTGGACAGGAGCTACACCTGGTTATCTTATTTTGGAGTACGGTTGGCTTCACATCAGTGACCTTGGTCTGGATCTGAGTACACTTGACCCTGAAGTCTGATTCATTTGATCAGAGCGACTAGGGCAGGGGTGTCAAACTCAAACACAGAAGGGGCCGGATTCTGAATTAAGGTCCGACCTGACAGCCTGGCAGGGTCCACATTTAACTGTCAACCTCATTAATAAATTATGGGGAAAAAATAGCAATGATGATAAGTGATTTTAAAAATTAATTAGTCAAAATGATAAGTTAAATGGCTCAAAATCTGAGATTAAAAGTCAAACTTATTTGTTCAAAAGGTCAAAACACGAAATTAGATGTTAAGATAATGATTTTAATACACAAATGCATGTAAAAAAAAAAATCACAGTCATGTTTTTAAGGCAGAAATATAGCTTACAATTGAAAATGCTGCACCTAAAAGGTCAAATTATGAGATAAAAAGTAAAACTCCTAAATTTAAAAGGTCAAAATATTAGATAAAATGTCAAAATGATCAATTGAAAAGGTCAAAATTTGATATAAAAGGTGAAAATAATAAATTGACAGTTTAAAATATGAACTAAAAAGTCAAAACTATAAATTGAAAAGGTCAAAATATTAGATAAAGTCAAAATTATAAATTGAAATGGTCAAAATATGAGATAAAAAGTGAAAATAGTAAATTGAAAATGGTCAAAAAATGTATTTAAAGTCCAAATAATAGATTGAAGTCATAATTGTAAAATGTGAAATTGAAAATATTAAATAAAAACACCAATTAATTTGTTTTCCCACATTTTTTTTGATCTAGATATTTTTACTCTTTATTTTTTTTTTCACATTTTTATGACTTAAAGATTTTTTTATTTCATCAAGGTCAAGTTTATATTTTTATACTGCAGGAAATCTGCAGACCTCATATTTTAGGGCCAGTTATAGTAAAAATATGATGTGATCTTGTAACTGTACCACGGGCCAGATTTGGCCCCCGGGCCTTGAGTTTGACACCCCTGGACTAGGGCACAGTGCTCAAAGAGGTTAGGTCTTGGGCACGGCCAAACAGACCTCTATCTACATCATCACAGCGTAATAGAACTTCTCTACACTAGCATGGATTGTCCTTTGGTTTGCAGTAGCGGTGGTCTTCATCTTTAGATATGAACAAAGAGAAACCATCGCTGCTGTTGGTTAAAACGGCGGTTGAGAAGAACGGCTGCACTGACTGTCACATGCCCACCTCTCCATCCGTGCCAGGACCACAAAGGTGTACGGAGCTCTCACTTCAGTCAAACAAACTCAACTTTGGGGGTCAACATGGTCAGATGACCCCTAGCACCATGGAGAGGATCGCCTCCTTTATGACGTTCTTCAGAGGTTTATTTCAGCTGTTTGTTTGTGAGTGTAAATACAGGCAGGAAGTAGGTTTGATATCTGAAACTGGCCTATTTACACTTTTAGTGTTAATGTCCATCATATTTGATAAAAAAGACAGAGAGTGAGAGGGGGTTGTATTTATCTTTAGGGTTGATTTATCCTTTCTTCTCTTTCACACTTTTCTGATCAAGCTTTGCTACTCACTGTTACGTCTGATTTTAACATATGACACTAAAATACCAGACCTTTAATCTTCTATTTGGTAGTTAGAATCAAATGATGTGGATGCATGTTTAATACCACAGCATCACATTTTGGCTACTTTGGTAATCTATTTCTATGATCAACATTTGCAGGTGCATTCCTGGGCATTGTTGGTACATTGGCAGAGTTCACAGACATCCTCACTAACATACTAGTTAAATGTGATAACAACTCTGATAGCATGGCAGCCACAATAGATGCCACAGGTACACAGTGTGGGCTGATTTCTTGTTTTAAAAATCAAAATTACAGGCAAACTCCAGCAAAAAATAAGGTTTCTGAACTGAAACAATACCAGTGTTTTGGTACAATCACAGAGGAACATTAATAGCATAATATTGGCATATATTAGTCTTAAAAGTTGATTATCTGTATCAGCAGATACTACTTTTTTGGGGTGATTCCTACAACTGGTGTATCCACCCTAAATATCAGCCTTCATCAGCCATAAATATCTGCCTGTATTGGCTGTAGATGTAAACTTATATCGCTGATAAATATTGGGCAGTATCAGCTGAAAATGTCAGCCTATATCAGCTGTAAATATCGGAGTATATTGCCATAAAATATCAACCTATATCACAAGTAAATACTGACAGATATCAGCCATAAATATGGGCCTGTATTGGCTGTAAGTATTGTTCAAAGCAGCTGTAAATATAGGACTATATCAGCTGTAAATGTCAGCCTCTACCCACCATAAATATCTGCACAAATCGGCCATATGTATCAGCCTATATTACCAGTAAATATAGTACTATATCACAGGTAAATATTGACCAATATCCATCAGAATTAAAGGCATATATCAGCTGTTTAGATCAGTATGTATCAGCTGTTTAGATCAGTCTGTATCAGCTGTTTAGATCAGTCTGTATCAGCTGTTTAGATCAGTCTGTATCAGCTGTTTAGATCAGTCTGTATCAGCTGTTTAGATCAGTCTGTATCAGCTGTTTAGATCAGTCTGTATCAGCTGTGTAGATCAGTCTGTATCAGCTGTTTAGATCTGTCTGTATCAGCTGTTTAGATTAGTCTATATCAGCTGTTTAGATTAGTCTATATCAGCTGTTTAGATTAGTCTATATCAGCTGTTCAGATCAGTCTGTATCAGCTGTTTAGATTAGTCTATATCAGCTGTTTAGATCAGTCTGTATCAGCTGTGTAGATCAGTCTGTATCAGCTGTTTAGATCTGTCTGTATCAGCTGTTTAGATTAGTCTATATCAGCTGTTTAGATTAGTCTATATCAGCTGTTTAGATTAGTCTATATCAGCTGTTTAGATTAGTCTATATCAGCTGTTCAGATCAGTCTGTATCAGCTGTTTAGATTAGTCTATATCAGCTGTTTAGATCAGTCTGTATCAGCTGTTTAGATCAGTCTGTATCAGCTGTTTAGATCAGTCTGTATCAGCTGTTTAGCTCAGTCTGTATCAGCTGTTTAGATCAGTCTGTATCAGCTGTTTAGATCAGTCTGTACCAGCTGTTTAGATCAGTCTATATCAGCTGTTTAGATCAGTCTATATCAGCTGTTTAGATCAGTCTGTATCAGCTGTTTAGATCAGTCTGTATCAGCTGTTTAGCTCAGTCTGTATCAGCTGTTTAGATCAGTCTGTATCAGCTGTTTAGAACAGTCTATATCAGCTGTTTAGATCAGTCTGTATCAGCTGTTTAGATCAGTCTGTATCAGCTGTTTAGATCAGTCTGTATCAGCTGTTTAGATCAGTCTGTATCAGCTGTTTAGATCAGTCTATATCAGCTGTTTAGATCAGTCTGTATCAGCTGTTTAGATCAGTCTGTATCAGCTGTTTAGATCAGTCTGTATCAGCTGTTTAGATCAGTCTGTATCAGCTGTTTAGATCAGTCTGTATCAGCTGTTTAGATCAGTCTATATCAGCTGTTCAGATCAGTCTGTATCAGCTGTAATTATCGGCCTTTATCCGGCATCTATATATATATATATGCCTACAGAGCCTGTGAATATTAACCTATATCATCATCGATATTGTATATCGGCTGTAAATATTTGCTTGTGTCAGTTGTAAGTTTTGCTCTGACCCTAAATAAGTTTGTAAGTTTTTAGTCTGGACTATCAGTCCTTTGTCTCCTTTGTTCAGACTTAATTTAAAAATGTGTTTTAAGGACTGAAGTTTTAGGTCTGATCCCCGCTATCCTCACTCACTGAGCATTGATTGTATTGTTTTAAAAAGTGCTGACAAAAACTATTAATGGTGTTTTTATCCTATTAATGAGATCAGAGTTTTATTCATAGAAGTCTGAGGTTTTTTCCAAGTTGTGTTTTTCCTGCTGTGACTAACTCCACCCGTCTGGGACGTAAACATGCTGGAATCAAACCCCAGCATGTTTGAAGGTCCAGTGTGACCCCTCTTTCTTGTTTGCATTGAACGCCCTCTCTCTCTTTCCTCTCTCTCTGATTGTAATCAAACGTGGTCGCTCGTAGGACTCGCCCCTCCTAAACGAAATCCTGCACACGTTGGCGCAGGGGCAACACCCGCCCGGCTCCGACGCACAAGTAAGTACGCCTGTTGTTGGTGGGAGGGGGTGTCGGTGTCCTCCACCTTCGCCGCATGCCCCATCCAGTCCTCATGTGCTTGGGACCATCGGAGGGGGGCGGGGCTTCGGGGGTCCAGGGTCAGGATGGCCTCAAGGTGCCGCTGTAGTTCTCTCTCACTGGCGGCGGGCGTGTTGAAGCAGCTGGTCAGGGTTTTAAATCCATTCTGATCATGTTTTCTGTTTGATGGACTCAGAGTCTTCTGCTCCAGCTGGTCCTCCACGCTCGCCAGGGAACAGGAAGTCCTGCAGATTAAAGGTTAAACGCTGCAGCAGAAGTGAGAGGAAGCACAGCGGCATGTTGAGGTGGTTTGTGTTGGGTTCAGGTGTCATGGTTCATTGTGCTTCATTCATTCTGGCTCCTGGCTCTGAACGGTACACCTCCTGTCCTCATGGCTGCAGACAGACGGAGCTGGCGTCCAACATTTAAAGGTACGGCAGCTCCTTGGAGGGGAGCCAAAGCATTTAGAGCGCCGTCTGCTGGCTGGCTGCAGTACAACAAGGTTACTGTCTTTAACTATAAAGTAACTTCAACCCTGAAAAAGCCTGTTGTGTTTACAGGGTGTTAAAGTTTAATGTAAATGAGGCTATAGTGCCCCCTAGTGTCCACACAGAACTACAGGCTAACACAACAAATAAACCAATCTAATCTAAATTTATCAGCTAATTTTATAGAAAAAAGACATGAATGTAACACCACATAAATGGATGTTTCTATCACAACCCTAATTCCAAAAAAGTCGATTCGCCGTGTGAAATGTAAAAAAAAAAAAAAAACAGACATCAATGATTGTCAAATCTCATAAACTCATATTTGATTCACTATAGATCATTAACAACATATCAGATGTTAAACTGAGACATTTTACCATTTCATGAAAATATTAGCTCATTTTGAATTTCTGGCAGCAACAGAACTCATAAAAGCAGGGATGGGGCAAGAAAAGGCTGGAAAAGTAAGTGGTACTAATGGCCAACAGCTGGAGGAGTATTCTGCAATTAAGAGAGGTAAAATCTCTCAGAAGTGGACCCCATTTCCTCTAAAAACCTGATTTATCTAGAGGAAATTTCCCTCAAATCAAACATTCGTTTTGTTGCTCTAAAGTTTTTCTACGCTGGCATCAAGATGATGGAAAATGTCATCAAACTGATCAAATTAGAAAACAAACAGGTGATAATGACAGCCAGCGAGGGTGGAAATGCTGAGATTCTAAACTCAGATACTGAATAAAAACATGTGTGTTTAAAACACTAAATAAAGGTAGACGGCACTGATCTCCTGACCCTGGGACCCAAAAGGAAGGTTTTTAACAAACTAGATAAAATGTGATTATAGAGAGTTTAAATGAGTTTATGGAGGACTAAAGCTGCCAAAACAATAAATAAACACGCTTCTTATTAAATGTTGCTACTGTTATCCAAAATACGACTGAATATAAATAAAGGCCTAATTCATATATAATAAATAGATTTTTTTATCAGTCAGTTGATTATTGATCCCAAACTGTGAAGGAGTAACAAATAAATCTCATCCTTTTCCCTAAACTATTCTATTCTCATTATTTTATTCCCTTATCTACCTTCCCTTCCTCAGTCATCCTACTTTTCTTACTGACCACCAACCCTCCTTATCTCCTACCCTCCTTCCCACCTTCCCTCTGTCCATCCTTTCTTCCTACCAACCTTCCTTTTCCCTTCCATCCTGCCTTAATATCTTCTTTCCTTCTTTCTAACCGACTTTCCTTCCATCCTTCCTTCGTACCTACCTACCTACTGTCCTCCGTTCCTTCCTTTACCTATGTACTTTCCTTTTTTTGTATCTACCTACTTTACTTCCTTTTCTTCTTACCTTCCTACCTACTTTGCTTCCTTTGAACCTTCCTTTGTATTAATCTACCTACCAACTTTCCTTCCTTCCATCCCAACTTTTTACCTACGTTTCTTCTTTCCTCCCTTCCTTTCTTCTTACCTGCCTACCTAACTTCTTTCTTTCCTACCTAATTACCTTCCCTCTTCCTTCCATCTTACCTACCTAGCTTCCTTCTCTCCCTCTTGCTGTCCTACCTTCTGTCCTTTTAACCTACCTACCTAAATACCTTCCTTCCTTTCTTTTTCTTACCTACCTACCTACCTACCTACCTACCTAACTTCCTTCCTTCTCACCTAACTACCTTCCTTCCTTCCTTCCATCCTTCTTACCTACCTACCTAACTTCCTTCCTTCCATCCTTCTTACCTACCTACCTTACTTCCTTCCTTACTACCTACCTATCTTCCTTCCCTCCCTCCTTCTGTCCTACATCCGTCCTTCTTACCTACCTACCTGTCTTCCTTCCCTCCCTCCTTCTGTCCTACATCCGTCCTTCTTACCTACCTACCTGTCTTCCTTCCCTCCCTCCTTCTGTCCTACGTCCGTCCTTCTAACCTACCTACCTACTGACCTAAATACCTTTCTTCCATCCTTCCTTGTTACCTTCCTTTCTACCTACCATCCTTCTCACCTAACTACCTTCCTTCCTTACCACCTGCCTTCCCTCCTTCTTACCTATCTACCTTCCCTCCTACCTACTTTCCCTCTAACCTACCTACCGACCTAAATACCTTCCTTCTTTCTTCCTTTGTACCTTTCTACCTTCCCTCCATCCTTCCTACCTTTTCCACCTAACCTCCTTCCCTACACCTTAATCTGGTACTTTTTATTTTTTTTTTTTCTCTGTCCCTCATTAAATAATCTTATTTTTACTTCTATGAACCTTGTTTTTGTTCAGTCCTAAACTCAACTTTTGAAAAGTACATAAATGTGTTTTAACTGAACGTATAAAACTGTAGAATTATTCAATAATGACAGTAAGATGGAAAAATAATAAATGAAAGGGTAAATTGAATGGAAAAGATAGTACATAGTTGAATTTATAAAAATGTGCCAAAATAATGAGGAAAAATTAAAAAATAAATTACATTTATTGATGTTTATAAGTATCTCTTAAATGTCTTATGCTAACTTGAAATCTTACCTAATTAAAAATGTAGCCATTTATAAACCTCTGTTATTCTTTCCTGGCAGCCTTTGTCCTCCGTACATGTCAGAAGTCTTTCAGTAAATCGCCTCCCCGCCCTGTGGCGGCGGCGGCGGCGGTGTTTGGTTTCCCTCAGAGAGACAGGAGCTGTACTGACGTTCAGGACCGTGGTGGTGGGGGTTCATCTGGATTTATGTTCTGCAGGTTTTTGGTCCTGTTTTGGATCTTCAGGTTCATGTTTTTATGGTTTTCTGTTGGTCTGCATTGAACGACGCCCGGTCATCACATCTGTCTGTGTTTAAAGTGGATAAGAAGAAATCATGAGTGTGTAACTGATGGAGACGTGTGTTAAAGTTTAGGGACTGTGATTGGTTGTTGATGATTGAACATGAATATGACACATTCATGCACAGGCTCAAACCTCCTCACCTTCCAGCAGCTCTGAATCCTGCAGACGACCGGCTTCAAGAGGCAGACGTGGAGAAAGTTCACTGATAGTAGAAAAACAGCGCTAACAGTACTGTTAACAGTACCGTAAAAAGTCCTGGATCAGAACTGTGCAGCTCTAAAGAGGATCTAAAAGCCTTTAGAAAATCATGGACCGGGCTGAGGGAGGGGAAGACACGCCTACTCCCTCCTTCCTACTGTCCCTCATCAGCCACAGCATCATAGAGCAGTGTTTCTGAATGATGAGTGTCTTTGGACAAGTCTTAGAGTGCTGAGAGAATTTGTAGCTCAGTATGTAACTCCTACAACTATTGACAGCGCAGGTTAATGTTGCATGTTTGATTTTATACGGGTATTTTGTGCCTGGAGGTTTTGGCTCGATAGTAGAGGTGTAAATGTTCACTAATGTCACGGTTCAGTTCATACCTAAACTAATAAACACAGTTCTAGTTTCATAATTCTAGGTTTCCCTCTTTTATGACTTCTAACGGTTGTGCATCTTACATTTTGTCCCATCAAACAAACAAAAAAAGATGTAAATAAAACAGCAAAGAAAACGAACGGCCTTATATCTTATGTAAAATCCTAAAAACAGCCTAAATGAAACACTTTCAGATGTTTGATGACGTCTGAGTTTTCCACTGGGCTCTCTGTGAGTTTTTAAAGTGAAATGAGACATTGAGGAGCTGTGGTGGACTTATTTACCCTCACCGTGTCTGCAGGGAGAGGCCGACGTGGATTAACCAGAGTGTGCTGAAAGGGACAAACATCAGATTAATTGGGATTAAAAAAGTCGTGCTCTCACTACTTGTGGACTTCGATTGCGTTTCATCTTGTCAGCCGTAGTCAAGACCACCCAGGGCAGACTAACCGCGAGCTACCCGAGTGTGAAACCATGGATTATGATCCTGTAGAAGACACGACTTCATGTTATCAACCTCCTTTAAAGAAAAACTTAATTTATTTGCAGTCAAGAAGTACAGTCATGGACAAAAGTATTGGCACCCCTGGAATTTTTCCAGAAAATACACAATTTCTCCCAGAAATTGTTGCAATTACAAATGTTTTTAGTATACATGTGTTTGTGTCTGCAGTAGCTGGTTTCAGCCTGTAGAGGGCAGTCAGTATGCGGTTGTTTTAGAAATGATGTAGAATTTAAATACTTTGTCCTCAAATGTTGAGATTTTGATCCTAACTGATCAACAGCACTACTAAATACTAGGGCTGGGCAATTAATTGCAAATCAGATTAAATCGCAATATGGCCTACTGCAATTTTCAAATCGCAAAAGATGCAATATTTCTTTGACCTGAAATTTGTGTCAGAATAACAGTTTTATTTTTATTGTTTTGCAGCAGATGTTATGCATGCAATCATTCAGATTCCTTTTATTTTTTGAAAAGTCTACAAAAAATCCTACCTTCTTCATTTTTGTACTTTTTTTGTATTAAATATGAGAATGACAAAAACCCTTCAATGCACTAGTTCATATCCACTTTGCAATACAAGTCAGAAATCAAAATTAAAGAACTGTTCAGCCCTTGTTTAGGTATAAAAGAAAGTTAGGGAATAATCGCATGTCAAATTGCAATTGCAACAATGGGGAAAAAATCGCAATTAAATTATTTCCCAAAATCGTTCAGCCCCACTAAATACACATATAAACAGGTTTTAATCGGGAGGAAAAGGGGTCTGAGGGTTTAGTTACTCTAAACCAGTGGTTCTCACTGTGGGGGTCAGGACCCCATTGGGGGTCACGAGACACTTGGAGTGGGTCGCCAGATGCCCTAAAAAACTATTTTACATTTTTTAAAGAAATTTTTCCCACCCAATTTTGTTACTAATATTTGCCACTTTCCATCAATTTCTACAAAATTTGGATCCATTTTTGCTTCTTTTTCACCCAGTTTGGCCACTTAACACCAGTTTTGCCAAATTTGAACCCATTTTCATCACTTTTTACCACCAATTTTAACACATTTTTGCCACTCTAACCCCATTTTTGTCCATTTAAACCCTTTCCACTATATTTTTCTGCCATATTTTTCTGCCTTTTGTCAATTCTGGGCGCCTTCCACCTATTCTTACCTCTCTATTGCCCCTTCTAACTCATTTTTTTTTTTTTTTACCGGTTTTTATGCCCATTTGTGCCCATTTTAACCCGATTTAACCATATTTCACTATTTGTAGTGCCCATTTTTGCAAGTTTAAAACACTTTTTCTCATTTTTTAACCTCCTGAGACCTGAGCCTTTGTTTGGAGAGGATTTTTATTTTCCCCCACTTATTTCGGATAAATATGGTCAGATAAATTAAAATATACCCAAATATTTCTTTAGATAGTACTTAAATCTTTCAGTGAAAATTCCTCATAAAGCCTCCAATGTCTTGGCAAATTCTAGACATTTTCAAGAAACATTCTCCAAAACTCTATGAAAATGATGGAAATAACCCAACCCCCCCAAAGTTTTCTAAGAAAAATGCTGAAAAATTCAAAGGACAATCCTGAAGCCCAAATTCCCAATCCAACTTCCCAAAAATTTGGTAATAATTTCCCCATGAAATATTCCCATGAAAATGCATTAAAAAATTAAAATTTAAAGCCATGAAACCCTCCAAAATATACAAACGTATCCTCTTACTTTCAATAAAAATACTTTGATAACTTCAGGCAAATTTCCTCAAATATCCAAACAGCAAATTATCCAGTATTTCAAGCAAAAACCTTAAACTTGAACGGACATCTTGAACAATTATTACATCAGTTCTAATACCAAAAGTGATTGCTTTAATGTAGGAAAGCCAAAATGTAATGTCCTCATATGTGGGTGCAGGGTCTGAGGAGGTCTCCACATGACTATACTAGAAATTCATGGCTGTTCAACCATCTTCAGGTCCAGTGGGGGTCCCCGGTCTCTGACACCTTTATTTAGGGGTCACGGGCTGAAAAGGTTGAGACCTCCTGCTTTAAACAAGGGAAAAAACATGAAATTATTTAAAGTAGAGATTTGATGCTCATGCATTAACACCAGTTTATAATTTCATAACCAGGCATGACTCTGCTCACATGGGCAAATTGTTTAGTATTACTCATTTTAAGATTATTAAGAACGCCCTGGAGTGTTAAATATGGATGACATCACTTCCTGTGGAGCGTTAAATGATTTATAAGGTGGCATGACACACGGCACGGTGACACACATGAGGGCTGGACGCAGCCACACGACAGATTCAGGGAACTGTAAAATATTCATACTGATGATTCCCACCCGCCCACACCGCTCCGTCTCCTGCTGCTCAAACACGCACTCTTCTTCTGTCTCCTCCTCTCCCTCCTCCTCCTCCTCCTCCTCCTCGTCTGTCTCCTCCTCCTCTCATTCGGCCATGTTGGCGTTGAGTCATACATGTAATAACAAACAGCCCGTGTGTTTCCAAGTTGTGACATTCAGAACAAACGTGTGATTCTCTGAGGGTGACATGTTGCCTCTTTGCATTCACGATGCGTTCAGGGTCTGATGTACAGTAGGATGTCTTGCAGCTTTCTAGGAAAAACACACCAGTCTTTGAAATTATAATGTGAAAACAGTTTAAGTTATCAGTCAGCTAATTAATGAATGTGTGTACTGGAATGCATTAATGCTTAAACAGGAACTAGTAACAGATTCTACAAATTTTAAGTCTTTTCACAGGAAAAAAAAACATGCTTAAATGAAGATAATCATTCCTTTTCTTGTCTACATTCAAAGCTGACTCTGTTTAATTTATTTCTGGACATTTGGTTTGATTTTTCTTTTATTTATTTATTTATTTTGGTAAGACATAAGGTGTTTAGTGCTGAAAATTAAGAGTTTTTTTCCACTATGGAGAAAATAAAGGAAAAAGACAACATTAATGAAAGCCAAGCATTACTGATTAAGGCAATTTAAGCAAGTCAGTGTTATGCTATGCTATAAAAAGTAAAAAGTATGATATAAAAGGTTATAAGTACTTCATCTCTGGGCGGCAGTTGCTCAGTCTGGAAGGACTTGGGCTGGGAATTGGACGGTTGCCGGTTCAAGTCCAGGTCAGACCATATCTGGACTTTGGTCTGGTAGCTGGAGAGGTGCCAGGCCACTTCCTGAGCACTGTCAAAGTGCCCTTGAGCAAGGCACTGAACCGCCAACAGCTCATGGCAGCGCTTCAACGAGAGAAGCAAGGCCATCACTCTGACATCTCTCATTAGTGCATGTCCATGGGGATCCTGTTTGTGCATGTGTATTTGCATGTAATTCAGCCTATGTGTGTAGCATGTATAACAATAGAGTGTAAACTGTGAATTTCCCCTTGTGGGACTAATAAAGGAATATCTTCTTCCAATATCTTCTATATCTTATGAAGTAAAAAGACAATGCTGTGAAATAGAAAGCCTCAGTTATCCCATAGATAATCAAACACATGAGATTAAGTCATTCTCAGATAAAAAATAAAAATAATAAGACAAGAAATCATAATTATGACCTAAGTATCACATAGATAGTTTTAGTTATGAGTTAAAATGACTAAATTAGGAGATTCTAACCCATAAGCAGGCAATAATAAAGAGACTATTAGAGATGTAAATTTGTAAAATGACATACACGGAACAAAATATGACATAAAAGGGGTCACAGGTAATAGGAAGTCAGAAATATGAGCACAAAATGTGATATTTTAGCTCATTATTGGACCTTTAAATCACATTATTAATGAATAACAAATTATTTTTTTCTACATCAATATGTATTTGCAGGAATGGGCTTCTGTGTGAAAAGTAAGACTATACTATATGTATAAAAAAAAACATTTTTTTAAAGAAAAACAGCATATAATGAAAAAATATCTGCGTGTTACTTAATCACTGATTAGAGGCGTTTAAATGTTGCCTTCACCTGCCGTTGGAACAAACACATTTTAGGCTTTTGTGTCTTATGAACAAACTCAGACACACTACAGAGTATGGAAGCAGTTTGGAAGAGTCACACCTGAAGACATGTGTCCGTATCAGTTGTAAGAATAACAGTGCCCCGTTGCATTCAGCTTCTTTGGTTATCCGTGCTCTGGAGAGCGTCAACAGTTTCAGACAGGTGCGATTTCCCACGGTCTTTAAACGCATCCAGAGAATGTGGGAGCGGGGTTCGGTGAGTGGCGCGCCCGCTGAGTGAGCTCTGATAGCGGGATGGAGGAGGACCGGGGGAGGGCGGAGGTGGCTCCCCGGTGAGCTCACACTCTCTGGCCGGTGGATAGAGACTGTCGCTCGGTGTGTGAGAGTGAATGCGTCGTTATTGATGAAGACAGTGAGAGTGAACGTGCCGTTATTGATGAAGATAGTTTTAAGCTAACTGCCTACACGGAGCTCGCGCAGAGATGAGATGCTGATGTTCCCGGGCTTTACTCCCGGCTCCGAACGATGGACTGCATCTGTATCGTCACCACTAAGGTAAAGCTCGATAAATGCCCTTAAAGTTACATTAGACAATCACTTTTAAATGATTAGCATACAAATTAGAAGCCTGTTTATAATTCGGCGTATGTTTGATTGAATAAAAAGCTCGTTTTAATCAGAAATATACACTTTTTTTAAACGTTCCGCCTCTCGTTCTAACGGCATTTTCTCTTTAAAATAGCGAGGCTTTCTAATGGAGTCTGGTGTTGAAATTTAGAGCTCAGCATCACAAAGTTAAGCCTGAGAAGCACTGTGTTCTTATTATGTGGAATATAACAATGCCGAAGACAGTCAGAGACGTTTATTTAAAGGGATTTTTGAATATTTTTTCTCCATAATAACATATTTTCTGTTAAATTATACATATTCCCCTACCTGTGCAATAATAACTAGTTTTTCTGACTTCCTTGTATACATTTGATATTCTGCTGAAGACAAATAATCTCTGCTATAACTGGAATGTAAGTTGTTTTAAGCTGTAGATGCCTGATTGCACTCAAATGTGATGTTATTATACAACTGTACAGTGATGATAAAGACTTAAGATTTGCAGTTAAAAGTCTTAATTATAAGATAAGTCAGAAATTTAAGATAGTAAGTCATTAATATGAGATGAATAGTCAAAGGTATGAAGTAAAAAGTCTTTCATTTGAGCTAAAACAACGAGAGAAAGAAAATAACAAACAACATATTAATAGTCATAATTCTGAGATAGACAGGAAAAAGTAAGTCATATTTCTGACACAAATAAAAAGTAGTATGGGACCACAGCAGAATAATGAGATAAATAGCCTCCAGTTTCAACATTATATATTGTAATATCAAACACTTATGTCCATTGTTGGCAGTCATTGACCAAGTGGTAATGTTTACTACTTTAGAGACACACCAGTGTACTGAAAACAGCCTGATATCTGACAGCTCAGACTACATACAGAGAAGGTCTGGGATGCCTTCATCCAGATTGGACTGGTTGTGTAGATTAAAATGATTATTCTTCTTTCCATAACTTTTGGATTGTACTCCTTTGGATTAACCTCAAAGTATCTTCTTTATTTCTCTCCTAACTTAAACTGTCCTCAGGTTTAGGTTTAGAATGGTTTTAAGGATAACGCTCTATAGCAGGGGTCACTAACTGGCAGACCGCGGTCCGGACCCAGACGCCATCCGATACGGACCCGGACCTACAATCATTAGGTTAAAAGGGAACTTTAAATTTGACGGGGCGCTTCTGTTTTAACCGGCGCAGCTATACTAGGATTTACGGTAATGGTTTTGCAGATCAGGAACCGCACAGACCAGTTGCATGGGAGTTAAGCCATCTCACATGACACTACAAAGCCAATAAACTCTCCACTTCCAGGCGGTAAGCATTGAACTGCTTCATTTATACGAGGGACAGTTAAAGCACTGTATATATTATTTTAGGAATTTATGGAGTAATACATTTTGTAAATTAGTTTTAAAATTACAATCAAATTTTACTTTCCACTTTTACTTCTGTGAAGTGTTGCTTTGTTTAAATAAAAACTTGTGTTTCAAATAGAATCAACAGCATTCAAAGAAAACGAATTTTCATATTTTATCAGCTCAACAAGTCCCTGAAATCGCACCCAGATCCACATTTCACACTAACTCAAGTAAGACATTATGATGATCTGGACCTTTGGTTTAGTACATTTTTTCTGACTGGACCTCTTTGAATTTAACTGGTTAACAAAGGTTAACTGACTGACCTGGAGAAGAGGTGATCCAGATCACTAATGACTTAGTCCTGCAGACCTCCTATGACAGGTCTAGACAGACAAAGGGAGACCAGAATCTACAGAAGTCAAGTGCTGACCTAAGAGCCTCTTTAACAGCTTTTCTGCCTTGATGAACATGCTTTTAAACGCTGATACACTATTAAGACCATAAACCTTGTGGTGTATTGGTTGGATTGAAATGAATGTTTTTAAGCTTCAGAGGATGAAATCAAAGATGCTGGGAGCTTTTCCCTCCATTTTTGCCAAGTAGTAGTCCTTGGTTGGCAACTCTTTGAAAAATGTGAGGAACTCGACAGTTCCACACATTTTTTCAAAAATCGCCAACTATGGCCCACTATTAGACAAAAAGAGAGGGGAAAAAAACAACATCCCTGGCTTCACCAACATTCTGTCCTCTGTCTTTGATGATGCCATCGTATGAAATTTATAAAACATTCTGTCCTTGCTTTTAAAGTTAATGTCATCCTTTAAAGTTAATAAAACATTCCATCTTCACCTTTTAAGATGACATCATTCTTTGAAGTTTATAAAACATTCCATCCTTGCTTTTAAAGTTAATGTCATCCTTTAAAGTTAATAAAACATTCCATCTTCACCTTTTAAGATGACATCATTCTTTGAAGTTTATAAAACATGCCATCCTTGCTCGGGATGCATGATATTGTTGGCCAAATATCGGTATAGGCAGATATCAAAATTTTGGCGGATAATCATGTCCGATATTTTGGCCGTGCATATCAGCATATATCAACTGTAAAATTTTTCCATATATTCTAATAAATTAGTGAAGTTTTAGGCTGGACCAACAGACCTATGTAAGTTGAGATCTTTTTCTTTATTCAGCCTCATTCTTTAAATTTTAAAGTGTGTTTTAAGGAAAAAAAAGTTTCTTTTTCTCATTCTCAAACCTAAAATTGTGTGTAAAGGACTGAATTTTTAGTTATTTAAAACATATTTTATTATCAGTATCAGCTAAAATGAAACTGGAAATATTGGCATATCAGATATAAGCAAAAATCCAACATTGTGCATCCCTAGACCTTGCCTTCTAAGATGATGTCATCCTTTGAAATTAATGAAACATTTCATGTTTGCCTTTTAAGATGATGTCATCCTTTGAAGTTTATAAAACATTCCATCCTTGCCTTTGAAGATGATGCCATACTTTTAAGTTTGTATAACATTACATCCTTGCCATTTGCATGCATGGCAGTCTAGGCTCCCTGTTTTTATTCCAGTCTAGCCAGTACACTGTAAGATTATTAGCTAAATAGTATACCAGCACCTCCTTTAAATGCATGTTTATGACATCATGAGGGAGAAAAGCTGTTAAAGATGCACTGCTAGCCCTTTAGCTCATGGCTGATTGGCCCCCATTCATTCTTATCAGCATGTAGAGATACCAACAGAGCCACAGAAATAAGTAAG
The DNA here is from genome assembly GCF_018320785.1 of Cheilinus undulatus. Lineage (NCBI taxonomy): Eukaryota > Metazoa > Chordata > Actinopteri > Labriformes > Labridae > Cheilinus > Cheilinus undulatus. The sequence goes on from NC_054877.1 coordinate 48,699,118, forward strand.
GGCTGTAGTTTGATAAAGATGAGGGTAGAGATGAAGAGGTTAATCTGACTTACTCTTTGATAGAGCTTTGGCATGCCTTTTTCATCTGTGATCAAATGTGTACAGCTTCTTTTGCTCTCTTTTTTTAACATTTAGTCCCCACTCCATCAATGTTGCACAAGCTTTAGAACAGGCTGCTGTTTGGCTTTGGCTGCTGACTGTTATTGATTGACTAAACAGTGATTGATAGTATAATTTATGCAGTTTATATTGATTACTGATATCAGATAATTACACCATGTTTATAGCAGCTCTGCTACATCCTGATTGTGTGTTGTATCCATTAATCTTGAGTGTTTTATTGTGTTTTAAAGACTCTTGATCACAGTTGAAGTCTCAGTATCCACGCGGCCCTGTAGCGTCTCATATTATCAGCCTTTATTCATCCATCTGAGCTCTCTCTGATCTCATCTCTTCGTGTGGATCTGCAGTACGTTTGCCGCAGAAGGGAAAAAGTTCATTTTTCACCTGCCGCACATTGTTTCAGGCCAGGTGGGCGTTCTGAACTGGTGACCTTGTGCCTCTGCATCATCCACGCTGTAACTGATTCAGGCTGCATGCAGCATTTTCGAGCACTCCTGGAAAAGCTTTTTGCATAAAGGTTTGGCGTACCTGGTTATTCTTTTAATGCCTGATGGTGGTTTTTAGTGGGTGGCTGTGTTTATGTTTGAATTATTCTCCCACACGTCCTGGACGAGCTGGAATAATAACACCTGAGAAATATGACTGCTGGAGTCCACCTGGTCCAAGAAATGTCCATGTGGAGATGATGTGACTTTATCTAAAGGAAGTATGGGGATTGAGTCAGCATGCAGAGATGTTCACAGCTACATGATGTTACACAATCAATGACTAAAATCTGTCAGAACCAAAGATTTTCACACTTACTGGAGTTAAACACCAGGGAAGTTATATAAAAAGGACGTTATTCATTCTGACATTACTCATTCAGACCATCATGGCTCACATACCATAGTGCTTTCTAGAGTTGTTACGGTGCTATGATTGAAACTTTGAGAAGCCACAGGTGATGACCAAAGATAGAACATCCTAGGCTACATATTTTTGTTTCTAATTACCAGAAGTTACAGCGAACTCCTGCTCACCAGGACACTTTTGTTATCCTGAAATGCTGCCAGTATGTTTGTGCAGTTTGTATTTTTTTTTTTTTTTTTTCAGAAAGTAGACGTAGTTTGTATTAGGGCTGGGCAATTAATCTCTGACTAGATTCAATTGCAATATAGCCTGCTGCAATTTACAAATCACAGAAGCTGCAAAAATTCTCTGAAATTGGCAGGGGGTTATGTAAAGGGTTCCATATCTTTCTTTGTTCCTTTGTATGTGTACAAGATAACTCGAGAACGGAAAGTCGGATCTTCACCAAACTTTCAGGGCATATTGGGATAGTGACAGGGAAGAATTGATTAGAGCAAAAATGGGGAGAAGTACCGTGTGCTCTCATTCTGTGGTAAACTCCAAATTGAAGCCAGGTGCTCTTGAAGAATGAGGAGTATATATCAAAAAACAGGGCCACCGGGGCAATCTTCAGGCACACTCGCTCGAGTCAAGGATTTAAGTAAAAAGCCTTTAATACATCAGGGCATATCTAATAAAAACAATAAAAAATCACGGGGAAAGCCAACCGGTTTTGACCACGCAGGGTCTTCATCAGGGCGTGAAGAATCGATTAGATTTTGGTGATGATCTACGCACCCATTCGTTTTTTCTCTGACTTCGAAATTTTGAACACCATAGTAATCAATGGGAGCGTGAATTCCTCGGTGGCGCTGCTTAGGTGTGGGTCTGCCGCCTCAGACGGCCATTCTAGTTTATGTATGTTTTTCTTAATCAAATGAGTGACATGAAAATGATAATGCCCTTAAACAAAGCAAATGACATCACATTTACAATACAAGCAAAAATAGCTCATTCTGTCTGAAACTGATGAAGCCTAGTGTTACTTCACTAAAGTCATACCCCAGTCTCACCTCCTCCACCCCAGCCATCTCCTTTATAGCTTAAAGCTTGTTGCACCCTGTAGTGTCACATTATGTAATAACGCAATAAATGTTCAATTCATTATGTAATAACGCCACATTATGTACTAATGTAATAAATTTCAATTCATTATGTAATAACGCCACATTATGTAAAAATGTAATACATTTTCAATTCATTATGTAATAACGCCACATTATGTAATATGTAATACATTTTCAGTTCATTATGTAATAATGCCGTATTTTGTAATAATGTAATAATTTTCAATTCATTATGTAATAACGCCACATTATGTGAAAATGTAATACATTTTCAATTCATTATGTAATAACACAGCATTATGTAATAATGTAATACATTTTAAATTCATTATGTAATAACGCCACATTATGTAAGCCACTAAGCGGTTCAGGTTAGGGCAAGGTAGTAGGGTATACCCTAGAGCCCACCTTAAGTCCTAGGGTTAAGGTTGGTGTTTAGTCTAGAGCCCTGAAGGGGGGTTAGGCTTAGGCATAAGTCACTAAGCAGTTAGAGTTAGGGCAAGGTAGTTGGATAGGGCATACCTTGGAGCCCACACTAAGTCCTATGGTTAGGGTTATTACATAATGCAGAGTTATTACATAATGTGGCGCTACACACCCCCGTATTCAGATTCATGCTACTGTGGATTATTTGCTTCTGAAATAATTTCATTGTTTTCGATGCACATGGTCTTATTTACGGAATTATTTATTGCTTGAATTTGTCAAAAAAATACTTAAGATTGACGTAAGAATAATCGCATATTAAATCGCAACATTGGGGGGGGGGGGGGTAGCAATTAGATTATTTTTGCAAACCGTTTAGCCCTAGTTTGTATTATAACTTTGGTACTTTTTGGTACAATTGATCATTAAAATATGAGATGGTTTCATTTGAAAACACGGTACAGAAAGTGCTGAAATAATTGAATATAGAAGTGTGTATGGTGGCTTATTCAATAGGATTAAATGCATATTTCAGTTGTGTTTGGTCATCAGGTCTAAAGTGAAGAGTGCGCTTGGAAAATGGTCAACATTGAGCATAATTTATTCAACACAGGTTAGAGTGTCTGTTGATTATGTCAGAGTGGTTAACTGAGTGTGACTCAGTGTTAATTTTGTTGACTAATTAATTTTGTTATAGTTTTCATTAATAGCCTTTTTTCCCCGGCGAAAACGAGACAGTTACTAATAAAAACAAGTGCACATGGACAAAAACTAAAACGAAATTAATTGACACTTTAGTCAACAAATAAAACCCTAACCCAATTGAGTGGCAGCTAGGGGTGGGCGATACAGGAAAATAATCATATCATGATATTTTTTATGGCTCGATCATCATCTTGATTTTGTCCTGATTCTTTTTCATTCTTACATTAGTGCCTCCCTCTGTAAAAAAGACCCCGGTATTCCAGATTTACCAGTGATTCCACCATTCTGACAGGTTCAGCCTCTTGTAGAGTGGTGGAGATGTTTGTTAATAACTGAGAGAGCAGAATAATATCTGCTGTAACATTTAAACCAGCAGGACCAGCTCTGCCTCAGCTACTCTGTGATTCAGTCAGGTAACGATGACTGCAGAGCTGACTTCTCTCTCTCTCATCTGTTTGACTCTCAGATCCAGCCTCTTAGACGCAGACTGTCCAAATAACATAAAAACCCATCATAAAACCCAAAGCAGTTAGATAGACGTCTTATTAATCACTTAATTAATCACTGAGATTAATCACAAATAAAAAAATGACCAGGTCTGATTTCAAAATCCATTTGTTTTTGACAAAAACAGAACGCCTGATTCTGTTAGATTTTGATGAACAAATTGAAGGTTTTTAAAGACATTTTTATCTAGATTAAAATAACAACACTGTTGATGTAGAATAAGTTATAGTAAATAAAGAAGTGCCCGTCCCTGGGTGAAGTTTCTTCCTCTTGACCTCGACTGTATGAGGCCCTGATGTGGACGTGACCTTTGTTTGATATTTTATCGCTCTGCGTGGAGTTAAATGTGTTTGTTAAGACAAAACTGTCTCTGACTGTGTGTCCATTTGTGTTTTTTCTAAGTTCTGAGAAGCATGGCTGCTGATAGTCGACCTTTTTTAACGTCAGCGTGTTGACAGCCCCGTCCTCTGACGGCTGACTGGACTGTGTCTCGGTCTGTGGTCAGCAGGGTCTTCTGGGAGAAAACGGAGAAGAGTTTGTCTCAAAAAGCGAGATGTCAGCAGCAGAGAAACATCAAGAAGTAGAACGATGAGACTGGATATAGTGTTTGGACTGTGACCTGGGAATATTTCTCTGATTTAGGGCTGTCAAGCTTCCTACGTTTTAATTTGAAAGGATGGCTGAAGAGAGACAGAGAGAATGGTAGAAATATGCTCCTAGACTGGGACCCAGTCCTGGGACCGGTGTGTTGAGGACTATCGCCTCTGCTTATGGGTGCCTTCTCTACCCCCAGAGCTGTGCCGCTGCCCAGGATGCCTACATTTTAAACTTCTGCACACTTCCTGCAGAGGTTGGCAACCTGTTCACATGACGACTTTGCTTGTTGTGCAGCTAAGAAAGTGAGACAGCGTGCACAGGAAGATGAAGATGTCAAGATCAGTGTTTCTCAACTGAGAGGTCGGGACCCAAAAGTAGGTTGTGAAAGTAAAAAGTAGTATAAAGGCTGTGCTGTATGGAAGCCTTAAATCAGTGTTACTCAACACTGCTCAACCAAAGAGCCAAACTGTTGAAGATTACCTTTGCAAGAGCCTCAATCTAAGAGGTGAAAAGTGGCAAAAATGGATCAAAAGAGACAGAGTAGACAAAAAAGAGTTATAGCTGGCAAAAATGGTCAAAAAGTGGCAAAAACATAACCAATAATGAGTAAAAGTGACTAAAACAGGCAAAAAGCAGCAAAAAAAGTGGGAAATAGGCAAAAGGCAGCAAAGAGTGGCAAAATGGGGGGAAAAGTGGCATTTAATGGCAAAAGGCAGCTTAAATGGATAAAAAGTGGCAACAAAAAGTGGAGAATTTGAAAGAGAAAGCAAGATAAAAGAGGCAAAAACTGGTGAAAAATAGCAAAAACAGAATAAAAGTGCCAAAATATGGGCTTGAAGTAGCAAAATGGCTTGAAAGTGGCAAAAAAAATTGGCCAAAAATTGTAAGTAAGGGCAATGGAAATATACAGACAAAAATAATAGGTTGGCATATAAAGCGTTCTGTTTAGCCTATGTGCGGGAAACAAACCAATTAATGTGACTTGTAACGGATGAATTCTGAGGTCAAAGTTTCCCTTTTTTATGGTTTTCTGGGGAATAATATTTCAAATTAAGACACTAAAGAGCCACAGATCATCCTAAAGAAGCCACATGTGGCTCTATAGCGAGCCAGACGTTGACTATCACTGGTCTAAGTAGACATACATCCATACTTTTATTCTTCTACATTTTTTCTGTGATGACGGGGAAAGTTCAGTCATTTTCACAGGATCCGTTCTTGTTTTCTTTTCTAGTCTTAACAAAGCTGGTTTTCTCATGTTAAAGAGGTAATTTAGGGAGAAATGACTAACATTTGATGCCATCCAGTGAAAATGGAGTGAATCAAAAGCGTGCTTGCTCTTCTATAATGATGCACTTTTCTGAAATGCTTGTACTGTTCTGACTAGTGACCAAACCTACACCAGCGGTGGCCAGCCCTTGCAGCATGAATGTGCTGCACTGAATTTAAGTCATATTTCTACTTTATAAGTCATTGTTTTGAATTTTTGCTCATATTTTGACATTTTCAACTCCTAATTTTTGGCTTTTTAATCCCATATTTTGACCTATCAGACTCACAATTTAAAATTTTAAGTCATATTTTGACTTTAAAACTCATGATTTCAAATTTGATCTCATATTTTGACCTTTCAAACTTATGATTTCAACTTTATCCTCATATATTTGCTCTTAAACATCATTTTTACCTCCGCCAAGGAGGTCATGTGATCAGCAGGGTTTGTTTGTTTGTTAGCAACATAACTTAAAAAGCTGTGGATGGATTTTGATGAAATTTTCAGGAAGTGTCAGAATGGCAAAAGGAAGAACTGATTAGATTTTGGGAGTGATCCGGGTCACCGTCTGGATCCAGGGATTTTTTAAAGGATTCTGCACTGTTGGGAGATAGGGCTGATGGCGGAGGTCTGCGCTCTCTGAGTGCTTTTCTATTTCTATTTTTGACATCGTTTCTGATCTTTTTAACTAATAAGTTGGAATTTTTGTCTCAGTTTTCAGCCAAAAAACAGCACTGATGATAAATCATTTGGAAATTCAAAAAAGTAAATTTTGAATTTCCAAATGATTTATCATCAGTGCTGGGTTTTTTTTTTTTTCATATTTTATTACTGGTGAAAATGAGGTTGACAGTTATGGTTAAATGTTGACCCTGTTAGGCCCTCAGGTTAGACCTAAATCCAGAATCCAGCCCCTGCTGTGATTGAGTTTGACACCCCTGGTCTATGGTCAAAGTTTGGGGATTTCTGTGCAGTTTTGGTGCCAGGGACTTATGATTTAGAAATGACCTGGATGGAGCTCTATAGAAAAACTTTAAAAGCGAATTTTAAAACCTTCAGCAGAAGACTGGATGCTGTGGTGTTGTCCTGTCATTCTGATCTCCATGCTGGTGAGCCGTGGCCCTCCTGCTGGTCTGAGATCAGGTTCCTCCAGGCCTTCATCTCCAGTCACCAAAATCTAGTTTCAGTGTGTCGACTTTCCCTCTGATCTGCTCCAAACTCTGCAGCTTCATCCCTAAAAAACCTCAGTAAATATTTAAGATTCAGCCAGTGTGGGTCTGCTCTGACGTCTGACCTCCTCAGCAGCGTTTCTGTTGGGGTCGGCCTGATCCGGCTGCAGTCACGTTCTGAAGAGTTCAGAGAAAAACAAGACAGAGCTGTGTTTGTGCTCCAACTTATTCAGATTTTGATTTTAATCAGTGATGTAGAGCTACGTCATGTCCTAAACTCTGGATGCCATGACCCACTCAGCTCATAGTAAGGTATTTAACAACATGCTAAATTCACAGTTGGATTTTATCTTTAACAAAGACATTAAATGTAAGTCAGTGACAAAGCTAAAGAGCCACATAAAAGAAAAAAATGAATTAAAGCCAAAATATTAAAGATTTAAGCACATTTACAAGAATAAAGTCTTAAATCATGAGACTATATTTTCAATTTTAGCTAAAAAAAAATGCTGTTAACAAGCATTTTAACTAGAGTATAGAAATGTCAACTATAAGACAGCAAAGTCAAGATAAACAAGATTTTATTAATTGATAAACATATAAATATTTATGATAGAGAATGAGATGATATAGTTCTGCAGATAAAATTTAAAATAATAGAATCTGCAGGTAAGAAAATGTGTCCTTTTATACCAGCCCATGTTACATGTAAACAGGCTGTAAATGTTTTCCTATATCAGCTCATAATACCAGCCTATTTCATAAATAAATAATAAATTACCATCAGCTCTAAGTAACGGCCTTATTCAGCTTTCTTTATCAGCCTATATCTGCTGCAGAATTCAGTTTTTTTTTTAGGCCTGTTTTGGTTATAGATATTGTCTTACAGTTGAAACCAGAAGTTAACGTACACTTTATAAAACAACACATAACCTTTATTGTCCTTCAGCCACTTTTAAACTAAAACAGGAAATTTGTAGTCTGATTTAATGTCAGTCAGAAAGAAAAAATAGATTATTTCTATACAGTGTATATAAACTTCTAGTTTCAGCTGTATATCAGTTGTAAATATCGGCCTTTACTGGCTATAAATATTGGCCTATAGGCTGTAAATATCAGTCTATATCAGCAGCAAATATTTGACTATATTGGCTCTTAATATTAGCCAATATTTGCTGAAAATAAATTCTATATTGGCTGTAATATTGGCAGTTATCAGCTGTTGATATCGGCCTTTATCAACTGTTAATATCAACCGATACGGGCTGCAAATATCGACCTATGTTGGCAGTAAGTACCAACCTATATTAGAAGTAAATATACGACCTTTATTGGATGTAAAATGGCTGGTATTGGCTCTAAATATCAGTCAATATTTGCTGCAAATATCGACCTATGTTGGTTGTAACATTGCTTGTTATTGGCCTTTATCAGTTGTAGGTATTAACCAATACTGGCTGCAAATATCTACATATATCATACCCTAAATATCGGCCTGTATTGGCTTCAAACATCAGCCAGTATTTGCTGCAAATATTGATCTATATTGCCTGTATTACTGGCTGTTATTGACTGTTGATATTGGCCTTTATCAGTCATAAATATTAACCAAAACTGGCTGCAAATATCTGCCTTTATCAACCCCAAATACCAACCTGCATTGGCAGTAAACTTAGACCATTATTGGATGAAAATATCAGCCTGTATTGGCTCTAAACATCAGCAAATATTGGCAATATTGCTATAGACTGTTGATATCGGCTTTTATCAGCTGTAAATATCAACCAATAATGGCTGCAAACATCTGCCTAGATTGGCAGTAAATATCGACCCTTATTGGATGTAAATTGGTCTGTATTGGCTTTTAATATTAGCCAATATTGGCTGCAAATATCGGCCTTTATTGGCTATAACCCTGGCTGTTATCAGCTGTTGATACTGGCCTTTATCAGTCGTAATTATAAAAAAATACTGGCTGCAAAAATCTGCCTGTATCAACCCCTAAATACCAACCTGTATTGGCAGTAAACATAGACCTTTATTGGATGAAAATATCAGCCTGTATTGGCATTAAACATCAGCCAGGACTTACATTAGCATTGAATATTGACCTTTATTGGATGTAAGTATTGGCCTATGTTGGCCATATTACTAGCCTGTATTGGCCATAATATTGGCCTTTATTGGCTATAAATATTAGCCTATATAGGCCGCAAATCATGGCTTATACTGGGTAAAATCATTGGCCTTTATCAGCTGTAAATATCAGCCAATAGTTGCTGCAAATATTGGCCATATAATTGGCTTATTTCTGCAACCAGTACTGGCTTTAAACATTGGCTTAAACCTTTATATAATTTTTTTAATAGACCTGAAGTTTTAGGCATATATTTCATACATATATTTGTATTGATATATGTTTGGGCCAACATTAATTTGTGAGTATTGGCATACTGGATCAAAAGTCCACTATCTAAAAGTCCTAATTAATGAAGGTGATTATTCCTCTGGGACATCTTTGAGAACAGATGGACTTTGAAGCCTCGGGGAAATCAAACCATCGACCTCCATGGTGTTTTCCATGCAGCGCTGATCCCCCTCCCCTCTCACAGGATCTTCTCAGAGCCTCCGGTGCCCCCCTGTGTGCAGTCTTGTGTATGTGTTTGTAGGGCAGCGCCGGTGTTGGGACTATTTTCAGCTCCTTATTAACGGCGTGCTGCGTCTTGGTGGCTCAGCAGGTCCAAACACAGTCAGACGCTCTGCTGCTGCAGGTCATGTTCCTGCAGACACGCAAACACCCGGGCTGGGCCAGGGTCCCCGCCCCTCCCCTCAGGACGGACCCCTGCTTCAGCTGGACTTTGGGGTCAAACTTACCTGGGTGCGGTATGGATTGCCTAGTGTGCCCTTCGGCCACTTTTTCATAAAAATTTTCGTTTTAACTTTTATAAAATGTTGGTTTAAATTTGGCACTGCAAGGTGGCAATGCTGACTCAGAAAAAAACAGGAGGAGCGCTGCTTTGTTGTGCTAAATTTATGCATTATTTTGGAACAGAAACAAACATTTAATGCCCACATGAGTCTTTGATTCTAAAAGTAGATTCCTTTTTTAAATCCTGGAGCAGCGGTCCAGCAGTCTGTGGGTTCACCACACAAGCTGCATGTTTGTGGACGGGCTCCACATGTGCTTGGTTTTTATTCTTTGGCCTGTTTTTGTCAGGAGAAAAAGGAATACACCACAAAAAGGCACACCCATGGACACAGCAGCAGTTTTAGAGAGGATCGATAGTCTTTGGTTTTTTTCAACAGTAAACAAAGTTGCTGTGGCTGATGGGAATGTTTATCAGCTGTTTTTACCTGCTGTGATCTCTCTCTTTGCTTCTCCTCACCCCTGAAGGCCGTGGCGCTCCTGCAGCTCGCTCTGCAGACGTTTTATTATTCTGCTGCGTGCTGGAGTGGATGATCTCTCCTCTGGTTTGATCAGCAGCTCCACGTTCTCCAGAGAAACGTGACTTAAATTATTGATGTTAATTATTCACCGCCGAGTTAGAGAAGATGGCCGCAGCTCTGTTTGCTTTCTTTAAAACAATGTTAATGAAAACACAGTCACTCTGAGCAATGCATGAGGAGATCAGTGAAGCTCATTAGTTAATTAATGCAGACACATACTCCAGCTGATTTAGTTTTACCCTTTTCACTGTTTTTAGTGAGCTTTAGTATGAGTTTATTTTCATTGGTGGCTTAGTTCTGTATGTTTTACATTATTAACTTTGACTTAATTGTAAAACTACTAGTAGCAGGGATGCAGCTTCTCATTGATGAACCATTGTGTTCATGCTAAACACTTGCGCTGCGTTGTTTTCCAGCGTGGAGGTTGATGAGGAGTGAGCCATCTCACCTCCTGACAATCTTTGCTCAGAGCAGCAAATCAGTGACTGATGCAACACATAAAGTAGACGTGTCATTACAGTGTGGGCTGGTGCAACATCACCGAGTCTCTAGAGCAGGGGTGTCAAACTCAAGGCCCCGGGGCCAAATCCGGCCCGTGGTGCAGTTATACCCGGCCCACCAGATCGTATGATATTTTTATTAGAACTGGTCCACTAGTATGAGGTCTGCAGATTTCCTCCAGTATAAAAATGTAAACTAAACCTTTATGATTTATAACATCCTTGTTGAGTCATAAAAATTAGAAAAAGTAAACAGTAAAAATAATTTGATAAAAAGTCAGGAACGTTGGAGAAATTGTGTTTTCTCTATATTTTCAATTTTGCATCTCACACTAAAAGTTATGGTTGTGACTGTTTTTCATATTTTCTTTTTTAAATTTATTTTTGGGCATTTTTGTGCCTTTATTAGGTAGAGGAGGACAGTGGATAGAGTTGGAAACAGGGTCAAGAGTGGGGGAGAGACATACGGTGAAGTGCCTCAGGCCGGATTCGAACCTGGGCCGCCCGCGTACATGGGGAGCGCCTTTAACCACTAGGCCACCTGCTCCCGTTTTTCATATTTTAACCTTAACATCTCATAACTTTGTCTTTTTCTCTCATATTTTTACCTTTTAGATTTATAATTTTACATTTTAAATTCTATTTTGACCTTCTAAAGTCATGATTTTGACTTTTTCTCACGTTTTGACCTTTTTCAACTCCTAACTTTGACTTTTGCCCTTAAAACTCATGATTTTTAGTTATTTCATATTTTTACTTTGAGAAGTCATGAACTTGAAGTTTAATCTCATGTTTTGACATTTTAAACTCACGATTTTGATGTTTATCTCTCATTTTCATTGTTAAATATCATGATTTGGAATATTTTTCTTAGTTTTGGTGACCATTTCAACTCCAAACTTTGACTTTTTTCTCACATTTTGATTGTTGAATATCATGATTTTGAATTTTATCTCAGGGTTGCTGACCATTTCAACTCCTAATTTTGACTTTTACCTGTAAAACTCATGATTTTGAATTTTATCTCATATTGACTGTTAAAAATCATGCTTTCAATTTTCTGTCTCATATTTTTCCTTTTAAAAACATTATTTTGACTTTTAATGTCATGTTTTTACCTTTAAGACTTATAAGTTTGACTTTATACCTCAGATTTTGAGTTTTTAACTTATCATGCTGACTTTTTAATCTAAATCATTTAGGTTAAGTACTGACCCTGTGAGGCCCTAAGGTTAGACTCAAATTCAGAATCCGGCCCCTGCTGGGTTTGAGTCTGACACCCCTGCTCTAGATGAATAAACTCCTGAGCGTTAACCCTCAACGCTGCACATTAAAAGTGTTTCACTTCTGCTGCAGAGTTCTGGCAAAGCCAGGAAGCACCATGGAGGTTTAGTTGCAGCTCTGAAGCAACCTTTGCGGCTAACCCCGCTGTTTTAACTTGTTAGCAGCTGTGACTAGCTGACACTAAAGCTCGGCTGAGTCCTGAGATCATCATCATTGATTGTGTTTCTCTTTCTTTGGTTAATGATTGTAGATGTTTTTTTTTTGTTTTTTTTTTTACCTTGAAGTGTTTTGACTGTCATCTACAGACTCCCGCAGAAGTGTCACCTGACCGCTGTGACGCCTCTTTATCAGCTGTTCCTCCCGGGTGTGGTCAGCCTGACGGACCTGGTCATTATACATGGTTTGAGGTCATAGACGTGGTTTTAACGTTAAAGCTGATTCTGTGTTGTCTCTTTCTCCGTGTCTTGGCCCTTCTCTGCTGTGAGCTCCACATATCGAGCGGTCTGGATGTTTCCATGTGTTAGTGAGCTAATTACAGCTGATTAATGAGCACACATTAATAAAGAGAATTATACTAAGCCTGTCAGTGATGGAAGGTCACTGGCAGCGTGCCGTTGTTTATTAGAGGTCGAGCCTCTTTACCCCATCCAATCAGAGACTGGTTTATTGGCTGTTCAGTTTTATCAGGGTCTGTTCTGTAGATGTTATAAGTTCATATTGTTCGTAATATTGTCTAGGAAGAAAATAGCTGCCCAGTCAGAAGGCAGATCTTCAGCTGTTTATTCCTGGTGCTAGTGGTTCATGCAGGGGATTCTTGTTAGCTGCAGGTAATACATTTTGGTCATTGTTGTCTTTTTAGACTGCAGAAGTTTAACACAAGCAGTTTTTAATCACCTAGCATAACACTCATAGTACACAATGAAGTATGTAGATGCATATCTAGAGGGTTTAAATTTCAGTCTCCAATTCTGACTAATGACTGAAGAATTTAAGGCTGGCCTTCTGTGCCTCAGTCTACAACAGTTTTCTATGGTTTGTGCACAGACAATATAAGCAATAGAGTTTATCCAGGCCGATATTAACAGCTGATATAGACTGATGTTTACAGCTGATATAGACTGCTATTTACAGCTGATATAGACTGATATTTACAGCTGATATAGACTGCTATTTACAGCTGATATAGACTGATGTTTACAGCTGATATAGACTGCTATTTACAGCTGATATAGACTGATGTTTACAGCTGATATAGACTGCTATTTACAGCTGATATAGACTGATGTTTACAGCTGATATAGACTGCTATTTACAGCTGATATAGACTGCTATTTACAGCTGATATAGACTGATGTTTACAGCTGATATAGACTGATATTTACAGCTGATATAGACTGATGTTTACAGCTGATATAGACTGATATTTACAGCTGATATAGACTGATGTTTACAGCTGATATAGACTGATGTTTACAGCTGATATAGACTGATATTTACAGCTGATATAGACTGATGTTTACAGCTGATATAGACTGATGTTTACAGCTGATATAGACTGATATTTACAGCTGATACAGACTAAAATTTACAGCTGATACAGACTGATGTTTACAGCTGATACAGACTAAAATTTACAGCTGATATAGACTGATGTTTACAGCTGATATAGACTAAAATTTACAGCTGATATAGACTGATGTTTACAGCTGATATAGACTAAAATTTACAGCTGATATAGACTGATGTTTACAGCTGATATAGACTGATATTTACAGCTGATATAGACTGATGTTTACAGCTGATATAGACTGATATTTACAGCTGATATAGACTGATATTTACAGCTGATATAGTCTGACCACTGTGGCTTTGTTGGTAGTCTACTGAGCACAGAACTGAGCAGTCAGATCCATGGATAGGCCCAGTGTCACAGATTTATGATCTAGCTATATGAGTCAGGATCAGACTGATTTCCAACACTATGATCCTGTCGATGCGTCTCTAATGCAGATGTCTAAAATATGTAAGAATGTTTGGATGTCTCAGTTTGTTGTTACATGACCAGACGTGCTGGCATCATTTTAATGTAATTTATGACATTTCACACAATATTCAGCAGGATTTACTCATACAGTTCCAGCCCTGCACTGCTCCCATGATTACAGCTGGTATTGTAAGGTTTGGGGCTGTGTCTAAACTGTGCAGATGAAATGAATGAATAGAAACGTCCGTCCACATCAGTGTGTGTTTCAAACGTAGGGCATCATTGAGCCGTGATGTGATGTCTGCTGGTCGTCGTCTGTTGGAGGAACTTTGAGGGTTCTTCTTCATGTCTGTGTTCTAAGAGGCTGATGTGCAGGAGGACAGAAACCAACAGGAGCATCCATGCATGTATAACACTCCCTCACTCTCAGAGGGAGCGCAGGCTGCCAGCAGACTGCGGGGAGGTGAGGAGAACAGAAGGAGAGGTTAGAGAGGAGGAGGAACAGAGAGGATGCTGGGAAGGCGTGGGAAGGGAGCTTATATGAAACAGAGAGAGGGAGTGAAGGACGTGAGGAGGAAACTGTAGTGTTTGTTGAGAGTTCTGTCTGGACTTTGTGACGTTTAACCTTCAGTGATGGCGCTGAAGGAACAGACGTAGAACCAGCAGATTCCTAGAGAGTTTCACCCAAACGTGGCGAAGAAATGAATCATTTCACACGTTCTAAGGATGATTGTAGTGGTTTAGAGGATGGTTTTCTCTCCCTCTTCTTCTCTGATCCTCTTGTCTTTCATGGCTGTCTCCCCCGGGTCTCCCCCCTCCTCCCCCCATCTACATTCATGCTGCTGGAGAATCTCTGTGGTTTTGCTGCATGTTGAAGTGAACTGTCATATCTGCTGCAGCCGCGCTGAATAATGGATTCCCCTCTGAGTTTCTGTGTGTTTAAGACGGAGAGAGGGAGGAGTGGGTGGAGACAGAGAGAGAGAGAGGGAGGGAATTCATGTGTTTAAGGGTGGAAAAGGGGGAGAGGGAGCGAAAAGGGATGGAGGGAGAAAGGGGAGGAAGGAAAGGAGAGGAAAAGGGGGCATGAAGCTAGAGAGGAGGTGAAAACAGAGCTACAGTTTTAGCCACCTACCTGTCCACTCT
This sequence comes from Cheilinus undulatus, assembly GCF_018320785.1. Lineage (NCBI taxonomy): Eukaryota > Metazoa > Chordata > Actinopteri > Labriformes > Labridae > Cheilinus > Cheilinus undulatus. Next base: position 48,714,234 of record NC_054877.1, read on the forward strand.
AGCAGGATATCAGCCACATTTTCTTCTGTTCACACGAGTCCGAGTCACGATTCCAGCCTGGATCTGGACATTATTATTACACCACTGTCTCCTCTGTGTAAACCAGCAGCAGAGGGAGCGTTTGGATGTGTTTTAGGACTTTTCTAGGGATTTTCAGCTGTTTTTCAAGGTGAGGTAGGACTGTTAGCTTAGCACAGGTACTAGGGCTGGGCAATAAATCGCAAATTAGATTAAATGGCAATATGGCCTGCTGCAGTATTCTAATCGCAGACAGTGCAATATTTCTTTAACCTGAAATGTGTCAAAATACCAGATACAGTTTTTTGCAGTAGATGTTTTATGCTCTACAACCCTGCTCAACCAAAGAGCCAAATTGTTGAAAAATACCTCTGCAAGAGCCACAATCTAAGTGGTGAAAAGTGGCAAAAACAGCTTAAAGTAGCAATAAAAATAAGTTAAAGGTGGCAAAAATGGTCAAAAAAAGCAGAAAGAATGTGTGAAAAAGGGCGAAAATTGGGAGAAAAGGTGGAAAATGGTCAGAAAGTAGCAAAAATAGTCTGAAAGTGGCTAAAGAAGTGAGTAAAAAGTGACTGAAATGGGCAAAAAGCAGTCAGGAGTAGCAAAAATAGGCATAAAAATAGGAAACAAGTGGTATGTAATGGCAAAAGGTAGCTTGTTTAGATGAAAAGTGGCAAAAAAGGGTGACAGTGGGAAGAAAAGGGCAAAAAGAAGAAGCAAAAATTTTGGGAAAAAATTAAACAAGTGGTATTTAATTGCAAAAGGTAGCTTAAATTGGCAAAAAATGGTGAAAAAGGGCAAAAATGGGATAAAAGTGGCAAAACTAGGAAAAATGTGGTATTTATTGACAAAACGTACATAAAGTGGATGAAAATGGGGAGATAAAAATGAAAAGGGGCAAAAATGGGAAAAAGTAGGAAAAAACTGTTAATTCATGGAAAAATGTAGCTTAAATGAGCAAAAATTGGATAAAAGTAGCAAATACTGGATAAAAGGGGCAAAAATGGGCAAAAAAATAGGAAACAAGTGGTATGTAATGGCAAAACGTAGCGTAAATGGACAAAAAGTGGCACAAAAAATGGTAAAGTGGTAAAAAGAAGAGGCAAAAATTTTGGAAAAAAGGGAAACAAGTGATATTTAATGGCAAAAGGTAGTGTATTTAGATGACAAGTGGCAAAAATTAGAAAAAAGGGAAGAAAGGTCAAAAATGGGATAAAAGTGGCAAAAAGAAGTGGCAAAACTAGGAAAAATGTGATATTTAATGACAAAAGGGACGTAAAGTGGGGGAAAATGGGGAGAAAAAATGAAAATGGGTAAAAAGTTGCAAAAAAATGTGTCAAAATGGGAAAAAAGTAGGAAAAAATTGTGAATTAATGAAAAAAGGTAGCTTAAATGAGCAAAAATTGGATAAAAGTGGCAAAAATGGGCAAAAAAGTATGGAAAATGTGGTATTTAATGACAAAAGGTAGCTTAAATGGATGAGAAGTGGCAAATCATGGTAAAAAAGGGCAAAAAAGTTCCCTGTTTTTAAGGTTTTCTGGGGGAAAAGTATTTCAAATGAAGACATAGAAGAGCCACAAATCATCACAAAAGAGCCACAGGTTTAGCATCACTGATCTACACTGTATAAAAACCGAGTTTCTTCTGTGTGTTTTTTTTTTTTTGTTTGTTTTTTTACAAAAATCCTACTGTTCTCCCTCATGTATGTGTTTTTCTTACTCAAACCAAGAATAACAAGAACATCCCCTTCAATATAGCAATTGATATCAAATTTGCCATATATTCAAAATGGCTTTTCTTTTTTAAAAGCTATTTATTCCTAGTTTTATTGATCTAATATGGTGCTCTTTTTAATAAAGAATGATTTATTGCTTGTGTTTGTTAAACAACATGTAAGATGGGCAACCTAATAACAATCCCACATTAAATTGCAATCTTGGTAAAATAATTTTACATTAGATTATGTTTGGCCATGGTTGAGCCCTAGCAGGTGGAGGTGAGAACACTTGCTAATCAGAGAGAATGATGCTCAGTTCTTCATTTCTTTCCTCATCCTGACAGCAGCTTTGCCCTTCTGTCTCCAGATGAACCCAGTCTGCTGTGTGTGTGTGTTTTCTGTGTTTGTTGTGATGGAGACGGTTGTCGTCAGGACAGGAAGTCTCTGGTGTTTAGATTGACTTCCCTCCTCTCTCTCAGTCTGCTGAAAGCTTTAACACACGGAGACACTTCCTGCTAAACGCTGCCGCCCGCTCTGACCTCAGGCCGCTCCGTCCTCTGCAGGAGGCTCCGATAGGGCCGTCACAATCCCACGATTTTAAACTTTGATTACTACCAGATAGCTGCAGGAGGTCTCCTGTTGTCTCCTCTTGCAGCTTTTTGTTACTAACATGACTGCAGATCTTTTCATTTTTAGTCTAACAGCTGTGAAAGCAGACGTTCTTTCCCCTTTGCTGAATGTGAGAGAATTAAATTTTTTAATTGGCACGGAGTAGACGGTGAGCGTCTTATAAAGTACCATATGAGAGGACATCAGATGCTCCCAGGCTGTTTAGCAGGGGTCATCAACCACATTCGCTCAAGGGCCAGATTTAGTTTTGACAGAGACTCTGGGGGCTAGACTTTCAAATAAACAAAAATGAAATCAATATTTTGGTCTAATTAACATACTATTGTATTTGTATTATTATTATTATTGTATTGTATTGCCCCTTTTAAAACAATTTTTGCCACTTTTCGCCCATTTTGCCACTCTTGAACCGATTTTTGAAACTCTCCTGCCAATTACTGTTCCTGTGTGCCACTCTTTAACCCCTTTTCACTACTTTGCCAGGCTATTTTTGCCACTTTTAACCCATTTTTGATACTTTTTGCATCTTTAGAACAATTTTTCCATTCTCTTACCATGTTTGAATCGCTTTTCCTGCCTGTTTTATCCCCTTTGTGCCACTTGTATCCATTTTGCCGCTTTTTAACCCCTTTTTATTGCTTTTATTTTTTTGCACCATTTTTGCCACTTATAATTAATTTTTTATAGTTTTTGGCCCTTTTTTCCTCATTTACCAGTTTTTGCCACATTCTAACCTCTTATCCTGCACAATTTTGCCCCTTTATGCCACTCCACAACCCCTTTTGCCACTCTAATCCCTTTCCATCACTTACTCAGGCCTTTTTTGCAACATTTCTGCCAGGCTTAACCCACTTTTAAAAAGATACTTACTATACTTACTTAGAGACAATGTTTATCAAGCGGGCCAGTTTGTGAAATTAGTGAAGCTCTAGTTTTGAAAACAGAGGAAAGTCTAGGAGCTGTCAGTGAGACTTTAATCAGTTATTGATTCCCAAGCATCCATTTTTATATTGGTTTTAAAATCATTGCAGAACTAAAATGTGGACTAAAATCACAGCGTGCAAAACAAAAAAATCATTTTTTTTTCCTGCACTGAAACATTTAAATATTATTCAATGATCCTTCTTTATGGTAGGTTGGAAATCTATCCCTCTCAGCACAAAGGATTCTGGGTAAGCAAAGCAGAGAGAGGCTGCAGATACTCTATGAAGGCCAAAATCACAACGGCTCTGATGTAGCCCCCCACCTCCCCCACCTCAGGGCGACGCCTCGCCATCTGGGGCGACACAGAGAGAACACGGTGCTGCCAGACCGCGCTCTGGGACAGAAATACACAGAAGCAGCCTGGAAACAGACCTGTGACTAACAACCACAAAAACGGAACAAAAATACAGCAACACTCTCAGAAAGCATGCTCTGATTAACTGGAAAACTAAATATTCTAGTGTTAGTCTCTTTAATTCAGCCACAGGTTGAATTATCAGAAGATGAAGACTTTATTTTTGCATCATTGATAAATGTCTGAGAAATAAACCAGCTCAAATAGAGATGACACCCTCTAATGGATGATTTTAGATTTAAATGGACTCATATTTGGGTTTTCTTTCATCAGTGTTTGGTTTTCTTTATCATTCTTTATCAGGTAAAGGCTATTATTGGATTATGAAAAACAGATAAAATCACCTAAATTCATGTTTATAATCTCCCCTGATCAGTGCATGTGGACGGTTTAATCTGGTTTATTTTGTTACATCCAGGAGAGAAGTCCAAAAGAAGATTTAACGTGATTATTCTTCAGGTTCTTCATCTAATAAATCATTCTATGTTTTAACACACAAAGCTGTTTACCCCAGAAATTTATATTGAATCACCCAAAATCTACAAATAAATGTTCAAAAATTCTAAGAAAATAACTAAAAATTAAAAACCTGCCCCACCACCCAAACAAAAATCAAATAAATTCTTCAAATTTTCATAAAAATACAAAAAAAAAAAAAAAAATCAAAGCAACCCCCCCCAAAAAAAAAAAAAAAATTAACTTCTTAAAAAATGTACAAATTTTGATGAAGTTACTTAAATGTTTCAAAGCTGATTCCCCTAGAAACTTGAATCAAATTTCCCCAAATTTACAAATGAATTTATCAAATTTTCAAAAAGATACTTATAATTTTCAAAACAGATTTCCCCCCAAAATTCAAATCAAATTCCTACAAATGTTGAAATAAATTTCTTGAATTTCCGCAAAAATGTATAAAAAATTTTAAGCAAAAATCCCCCAAAATTCAAATCAATCTAACAAAAATGTCTTAATGCAATTATTTTGTCCTACATTGCAAATTTGATATGAATTGTAATGAAGGGGGTTATATTATGGATTTCTTATTTTGAATAAGACAAAAATATACAAAAAACAATAATTCTAGAAAATACTGGCACTTGAATGTTTGCATGATGTGTAGAGAAAACACCTCTGCTTAAAAAAATGTATTAAACTGTTTTTTCAAAAACACATTCAGGTCACAGTCCAATTTGAAAATTTCAGGTCACACTGAGATTTGATCTACATGTGGATGAATTTCCCAGCCCTACTTTGCAGTATGTTTTAATCAAAACCTGACCTGGTTATAAATGTCAAATATTGATTAATTTTTATGATGTCTGTAATGTAAAAAAACAAAATAAAATAAGTAGATAAATAAACAAAGGAAAAAATTAAATACTACATGCAGATGAAATTTCCTGGTTCATGTTATGAATGATCAACAACTTTGGTTATTATGTTTTGTTATTTTTGAATCCTAAGATTTTAATAAAATGTTATAAAGTGGTGCTATCGGATATGAGGAAAAAGTTAGATTATTATTGAGCCATTACAGGTTCTGATACCTAAATGTCAATATTTTATTGAAAACAAAACTTTCCCTCCAATTGTTCAAAATGTTTGTTTTTGCATTAACAAAGTCAAAAATAAAACAAAAGGACCAAAAACAGAAAAAATGGCCTCAACACCCTGTCAGGGTTGAAATAAACCTCAGCCAGGTCCAGACATCTCTGGCAGGAGCAGGGATGCATCCTGGGTAAAATTTTTAAATGCTCTCCATCTTATTCGATGAATCGGTTCCAGATTTTTCTTCCTAAATGCAGCAGTAAAAATAAAAGAATACTTCAGGCTGAAGAGACGAACATGCAGTCCTGTAGACACAGAGAGGTTTAAACTGCAGTCTGCCTCTGTGTGAGGGTTTGCTGCCCCCTGCTGGCTCTGCTCCTTCACTCAGACTCAGCCTTCATGTGCAGAGCTCATTTCCTTTCCTCAGGCTTTGGTCCTTACTGACATGAAGGCACCAAAAATCCTCCGTACAACCAAAGATGTCATCTTAAACAGCAGATCATAAACTAGAGGCTGAAGATGAAGTCTGAACACTTCTTTAAATACTGATCCAGTAGTTATGGTATGATAGTTTCTGGTCTACATGGTCAGATAGTTTCTGGTCTACATGGTCAGATAGTTTCTGGTCTACATGGTCAGATAGTTTCTGGTCTACATGGTCAGATTGTTTCTGGTCTACATGGTCAGATAGTTTCTGGTCTGCATGGTCAGTTAGTTTCTGGTCTACATGGTGGAGCAGTGGTTAGCACCGTCTCCTCACAGAGGAAAGGTTCCTGGTCTGGATCCTGATCAAAGGCCTTTCAGTTTTCATGTTCTGAGCGTGTGAGGGTTCTGCTGGTGCTGCGGCTCATTCCTACGGTCCTAACGCTTGTTTGTTTGGTGCAGAAGTAACTCTAAAATGCCCGTAGGTGTGAGTGATGCTGCTGGTTGTTTGATTGGCTGGTGACCAGTCCAGGTTGTAACCCTGCCTTTCAAACAATCACAGAAACGATGCATTTCTGTCTTTCTTTCTGTCTTTCTTTCTTTTTTTCTTCTTTCTTTCTCTCTGTCTTTCTTTCTTTCTGTCTTTCTTTCTTTCTTCTTTCTTTCTCTCTGTCTTTCTTTCTGTCCTTTTTTCTTTCTTTCTTTCTTTCTTTTTTCTTTCTTTCTTTCTTTCTTTCTTTCTTTCTGTCTTTCTTTCTGTCTTTCTTTCTTTCTTTCTTTCTTTTTTCTTCTTTCTTTCTCTCTGTCTTTCTTTCTTTGTTTTTTCTTCTTTCTTTCTCTCTGTCTTTCTTTCTCTCTGTCTTTCTTTCTTTCTTTTTTCTTCTTTCTTTCTCTCTGTCTTTCTTTCTTTCTGTCTTACTTTCTGTCTTTCTTTCTGTCTTTCTTTCTTTCTTTCTTTCTTTCTTTTTTCTTCTTTCTTTCTCTCTGTCTTTCTTTCTTTCTTTTTTCTTCTTTCTTTCTCTCTGTCTTTCTTTCTTTCTGTCTTTCTTTCTGTCCTTTTTTCTTTCTTTCTTTCTTTCTTTCTTTCTTTCTTTCTGTCTTTCTTTCTGTCTTTCTTTCTTTCTTTCTTTCTTTTTTCTTCTCTCTTCCCTCCTGTCTTTCTTTCTTTCTGTCTTTCTTTTTTCTTTCTTTCTTTCTTTCTTTCTTTCTTTTTTCTTTCTTTCTTTCTTTCTTTCTGTCTTTCTTTCTGTCCTTTTTTCTTTCTTTCTTTCTTTCTTTCTTTCTTTCTTTCTTTCTGTCTTTCTTTCTGTCTTTCTTTCTTTCTGTCTTTCTTTCTGTCTTTCTTTCTTTCTTTCTGTCTTTCTTTCTTTCTTTTTTCTTCTTTCTTTCTCTCTGTCTTTCTTTCTTTCTGTCTTTCTTTCTTTCTTTTTTCTTCTTTCTCTCTCTCTTTCTTTCTTTCTTTCTTTCTTTCTTTTTTCTTTCTTTCTTTCTGTCTTTCTTTCTTTCTTTCTTCCTCACTTTTATCCTTTTCTCTCTTCCCTCCTGTCTTTCCTACATTCCTTCCTTCATTTATTTGTTTGTCCCTTCCTCCCTTGCTTGCTTCCTTCCCTCCATCCTTCCTGTCATCCTTCCTTCTTTTTTCCTTTCCTCCATCCTTCCATATTTCATTCCTCCCTCCTTTACCCCACTGTTCCTTCGACATTTCCATCCTTCCTCCCTGCCTTCCTTTCTTCTCTTCTTCCAGCCAACCTTTCCTCCTTCTTTCTGTCCTTTCTTCCTTCCATCCCTCTATATTTCCTTCCTCATTTCCATCTTTTGTTTTGTTCCTGCCTTCCTTCCTTTTTCCTTTCTTCCTCTTTCAAGCCATCCTCTCTTTGTTTTCTCCTTTCTTCCTCCCAGTTGTCCTTCTTTTATTCCTTCCTTTTCTATCTTCCCCCCTCCTTCATTTCTTCCTTTCTCCGCTGTCTTTCTTCCTGTCATTTTTATTTCATCCCTTTGTCTCTTCCTCACACCTTTCCTGTCTTCCTTTCTCTTTTTTATTTTCTCCTTTCTTGCTTCTTCCTCCAATGTCTCATTACACTCTTTTTCCCTCCTTCCATTTGTCTTACTTTTTTCTTTTTTCCATATTTCTTCCTTCCTACCTTTCTTTCTTTCTTTACCATCTTTGTTTTTTCTCCCTTTCTTCCTTCATTTATTTCCTTATTTTCATATCTTCTGTCATTGTCATCCTTCCCTTCTTCTCTATTTTTCTTACTTTATCTTTCTTTCTTTCATTCTTACTCAGTTTTTCCTTCACCAGTCTGTACATAGTAACATTTAAAAACACCAAAACTAAAAGACAAAGAAGATGAAACAGGAGAGGAGATTCTGTCCAGCAGAGGGAGCCACCTCCTCGTCTGTTTGTCTGACTGTGTGGATTAGAAGAACAGAAAATATATGATGATGAAAACATAGACGTCTAACTGTTGATGTCAGTCTTCACACGTCAGGGAAATGATCCCAGATTATTTCACTCTTTCAAAGAGAGAAACAGGAAATAAAAATAACCCGTGAGAGGAACATTGAATGTGTTAGACGTCAGTGAGACAAACCGGGGTCAGGCTAGGTCCACCCAAACACATCGCCACATAAACACACACATATATCTGTAGCATGTCAGTGTAGTGTGTGTGTTTTTGTGAAGTGTGTGAGTGTAGTGTGTGTTTTTGTGAAGTGTGTGAGTGTAGTGTGTGTTTTTGTGGAGTGTGTGGTGTGTAAAAAGCAGCGGGGTAAATTTAGAAGGAGGCCGTCACATCTGAACCTGTCAGCTGAGATCACTGTCACCACAAACACTCACTGAGCGTGTGCGGGCTGACTCAGGTTTTGATAATGAGGCGGTAAAACCAGTCAGAGGTAACTGGTGTGAACGTCCAACATGGGATTGACTTTGATATAGAGCCAGAAAATTACAACCTGATGTTCTTCAGCTGGATGGCTACACTTCAGAGATGTTGTCGGTGGATTTAACACCCCAGCTCCAAAAAAGTTGGGGCACAACATGAGACAGAAGACAATGATTGTATATCTGATAAACCCATAACCCAACCCATTTTATCCACAACTTAAACAACATATCAGACGATGAAACTGAGACATTTTATTATTTTATGAAAGCTTTCTTTGAGATGTGTTGCTGCCATCCAAGATGAGCACATATATTTTTATATAGTAAACATTCTCCGAAAATATTTGGTCCACAGTTATAATATCAAACACAAAATGTAGCATCTCCTCTTGTTCACAAAAAAAACAAAAAACAAATTCAGGTCAAAAGGATGGAGGGTTTTCTCACAGTGAGCTTCAAAGCGTGACTGTAGAAGACTCCCTGTTCTCTTTAAGAACTGCAGCTCCCAGCATCCCTTTCACCATTTTTGTTGCCTTTTTTCACCCACTAGAGCTACCTGTTGCTATTAAATACCACTTGTTTTCAATTGTTTGCCATTTTTTCCACTCTTGACTGCCTTTTGCCCATTTTAGTCATTTTTCACTCATTTTTTGCCACATTTGGATCCTTTTATGTCACCTCTAACTTATTTTTTGTCACTTCTCGCCCATTTTTTTGCTACTTTCTGACCCCTTTTCCACTTTTCTCCCCATTCTCACCCCTTTTCACCCCTTTTTGTTGCTTTTTGACCATTTTTGCCGCCTTTAACTTATTTTTATTGTGCTTCAAGCTGTTTTTGCTTCACCTCTTAGATTGTGGCTCTTGCAAAGGTATTTTTCAACAATTTGGCTCTTTGGTTGAGCAGGGTTGAGAAACACTGCTGTGAACAATATCTCCTCCATCTTTAGCACAATCTCACACACCTTCAGCCTTTAGACTCAAGAGACTACTCTAATTCCATATTTTGAGCAATGATTTCGCATTCTTCACAAATCAGGTATTACACTCTCAATATTTTATGCTATTTTCAGCTATTTTTCCACTAATTTCAGCTATTTTAAGCTATCTCTATGCTTTTTCGGCCATGGAATGCCAATTTCAGCTATTTTTATGCTATTTTCAGCTATTTTAGGCTATTTTCAGCTATTTTTAATCATTTTTCATCTACTGAATGCCATTTCAGCTACTTTAATGGTGTTTTATGCTATTTTCAGCTTTTTTTTTTTTTTTTTTAAGATTTATTTTTGGCCTTTTTGCCTTTATTGGATAGGACAGTGGATAGAGTCAGAAACAGGGAACAGAGTGGGGACAGACATGCAGCAAATAGTGCCACGGGCCGGGTCACCTGCGTACATGGCGCGCACCTTAACCACTCGACTACCACCGCGCCTATTTTCAGCTATTTTTCAGCAGTTCTTCCACAGTTCAGCTCTCAGCATCCCCACTCAATTTCAGCTGTAAATGCATTTTTATGTAGTTATTTATTTAGATAGGTTTACAGCTGATAAATGTGCTCTAGTTACTCTCATTTTTAAAATCATCTCCATAACTCACACAAAGATCTGATTCTTCTCACATTTTCTCTCCTCTCCTCCTCATCCTCAGTGACTAACACACACACACACACACACACACAGACACACACACACACAGGCAGAGAGCAGTTAAAGATGGGCAGATGAGAGCAAACAGACGTCTCACTTTGGAGTTTTTTTTGTAGTCCGTCTCTGGAGGAAGCTCTCAGCTTCCTGTGGTCTCCGCCCAGGACGAGATCTGCCTCATTATCACACTTAAATGAGACGGGCAGAGTTTCCCCTCCTAGAGGTTCATCCCAGAGGTCGGCGGCTCCTCAGCAAACTTTTTTATTTTTTAACTTTAGTGCTTCTATGTGCACTGAAACATCCCTGTGCAGTCCTCTTATTAAACATTTTCAATTCTCCCAAAATGAGTGTAATATGTAGTAAGGCCGGCTACACACCAGATGATCTAATACTAACCATTTAAGAAATAAAACATGGAGACCACTGGCAGAAGGACATTTTAACTGATTTATGCAGCATAATTCTCCAAACTCTGACCAGAAGTGTCCACACTTCTTTCTCTGAAAGCCACATTCAGAAAAATCTCAGGCCTTCTCTGTATATCGGTGTTAGTGTTGAGTTGTGAAGTGTTTTTTTTTTTTTTTTTTTTTTTTTGGACGGCTAGCCGGCGTTTCAGACGGTCTCTTTGACATGCTGGTGTTGTTTGGGAGGGTGACAGGTGAATGTTCGTGTAGGTGTGCCCATGGACTTGTAACCCCTCAGAATAAGAGCTGAATGATGAGGGGAAAAACATCAGCATTGTTAGTTTTGGCAGCTATTTTTAGTCTTAGTTTTAGTCTTTAAATGAAATGCATTTTAGTTTTAGTCACATTGTAGTCATTTCTACCCTTTTTAATTTTAGTCTAGTTTTAGTCCATAGAAGTCCTCACATTTTAATCTATACTTTTAGTCCAAGCATTTATTTTCTTGCCTAAATCTGGTACCAAATCGTGGTAGTTTGTTCTCTGCTAAACCTGGGGTCCCTGCTTTCTACAGCTGAGAGGCAGAGTAGATACAGATGTATTATTTTATGACAGATTTACCCACAGTGGAGAAATATCACAGATTTTGAATGTCTGACAAAAACTACACTTAGTTTTAGTCAGTTTTAGTCATCACAGATCTACTTTTGTAAGTCTGAGTCTTGTTTTTGTCATGGAAAAAGGCTGTCGACGAATAGTTTTAGTCATACTAGTAGTTTTAGTCGACGAAATTAACACTGCACAGCAGGGACCGGATTCTGGATTCAGGTCTCACCTGAGGACTTAACAGGGTCAACATTAAACCATGAGCTGTTAACCTCATTTCACCAGTAATTAAATATGAAAAAAACAAACTTAGTACTGATGATGAATGATTTTGACATTCAAAAAGATCAGTTTAAAGGCTCACAATCTGAGAAAAGTGAATTTATTTGTTCAAAAAGGTCAAAACACGAAATTGAAATTTTAAAATAATGTTTTTTTTAGGGCAAATATATGAGAAAGAGTCAAAATCATGAGTTTAAAGGTTAAAATATGAAATAATATTTCTAATCATGAAATTAAAAGACATAATATGATTCAGATTTTAAATTGTGAGTCTAAAAGGTCAAAATATGAGATTATGAAGTCAAAATTTGGAGTTGAAAGTATGAGGTAATATACAAAATAATGAGTTAAAAAGGTCAATATGAATTAAAAATTAGAATTATGAACCTTAAAGCTCAAAATATTTATAAGAAGTCAAAATTATGAGTTAAAATGCTCAAAGTATGAAATTAAAAGTCAAAATCCTAAGTTTGAGTCCTAATTATGAGATGCTAAATCAAAAATGTGAAATTAAAACATAAATTAATTTCTTTTCCCACATTCCTGACTTCTTAACTAAATATTTTTACTCCTTTTTCGGATTTTAAGACTTAACAAGGATATCTTAAATCATCAAGGATAATTTTTCATTTTTATACTTGAGGAAATCTGCAGACCTCAGACTGACGGGCCAGCTAGAACAGAAATATGAGATCATCTTGGGGGCGGGATTTGGCCCCCAGGCCTTGGTCATTCTCATTTAGATTTAGTGGATCATACCTGGGGTTTTTCTGGCTCTAATGGAGGCAGAGGTGGTACCATTCTGCTCCTTAAACTAGCTCAAACAAAAACTTTACAGGCAGTGTATTTTATATTTTAGGACGGTTTTTCCTCAAGGGTTTTAGTAGACTATGATGGGGGACTCTGGGGGCACACTGTCCCAGGAGGAAAATATATGCATTTCAAATTTAATAACATCAATCCACAGAGTTTTTCCTGCTTATAGAATAATGAGGTAGCAGGGTTAGCGTGCTTATGTACACTGATCCTAAAGCTGTAGATGGAGAGGAACAAGTTCAGAGAAAGCTCTGTAGTTATCCTTAAAGTGCTTAAAGGCTCACATGAAAAACTATTAACTGTTTGACTATTTACCAAACACCACCATGAAAAACCATTCAAGGGCACAAAAATGTAGGAAATTTAGGAAACTGGCAGTTCTTTGGCAGGTTTGGCAGCGATTCCCAGTGCACTTCTACTTCCTGTGCCGTCTCTAGCTGCCACATATCACAGAAACCTGCTATAGGACATAGTGAGATTCATTTTTAGTTTCAGCTATTAGCTCAGCCATACTCAGAATATTCTCCCCAGATAAATGTTCCTCTTTTTCTAACAGTAGGGCCGGGTATTTTCTACAGCTTCACTACACGATACAGAGGCCAGAATACGACGTGTATGGTGAATTCACTACAGCAGCTGTTTGTTACTGTAGACACTGACAGAAGAGGTATATTAAAGGTTCCTAGGCTTTGAAACACTTAAATTCACATCCTTAAAAATCCAAGTCCATGAAAATAAACTTTTCAGAATCACTTAGCTAATAATAAACGCAAATAAAGTAATATTTAACTTCTTAAACTTAAATGCCCCCGTCTGTTGTCTCTCTGTCTGTTGTTTTTACTGGTTTTCATAGAACATTCTTGTTTCACACTAGTGTAAGCCCACTTGCATTTGTAAGAGTGACTTTTTACTTTATTTCTGCATAAAACGCGACCAGCCGTTCTGTAGTGCAGTGGTTCTCAACCATTTCAGCCCGCAACCCCCAAAATAAAGGTGCCAGTGACCCGGGACACCCACTAGACCTGAAGGTGGTTGAACACAACCTTGCACATTTAAGAACAGTCATGTGGAGACAAGGCTGTCCATAAAGGGGGGGGGGCTCTCTGGGGCCCAGCCAAACTGGGGGCCCATGGAGATCTGCAAAATTATGGTTCCTTGTAAAGTTAAGCTATGATATCTATATTTCATATTTAACCTGAAAAAATAACCACTCTTATCTATTGAAAAAAGTCTCTTTTTTAAATCATTTGTGCAGTATATAGACTTCTGAAAAATGTAAATCTGTTTTATTTGGAAAAAAAATAGAAATACAATGGGTTAAAAATTGAGAATAATTGGTTAATAATGGCAAAATGTTGGAAAGGTGGTGAATTTGGATCTTAAAAGTAGCAGAGATGGGTTAGAGGTGGCATAAATTATAAAAGAATAGAAAAAAATAACAAAAAAAGGCAACAATGGGCATAAATTGTGGTAAAAGGGAATTAAAACGTGGCTGAAAAGGCTTTAAATTAGCAAAAAATGGTGTAAATCTGGTGAAATTGGAAGAAAAATCTCTTTAAACTGCCAAAATAGTGCTAACTGAGAAAGAAATAATAAGCAGATATTGGCAGAAGTTGGTCTAACTTGCAAAAATGGGCATATCAGACAGTGAAATATGGTTAAGCGGGAAAAATTAGGCATAAAAAGTGGTAAAATTTGGTTAATAGCGGCAATAATGGATCAACAGAGGCAATATTAGGCTTATGTGGCAAGAATTGCTTTAGAAGTGGCAAAATTAGGCAGGGGATCTGGAGACCCCCCTCTTAGTGTCTCGCGACCCCAAAGGGGGTCCCGACCCCAAGGTTGAGAACCACTGCTGTAGTGAACAGACAAGTGAGGATGGAACATTACTCACACTCTTGAAACTGCTGTCTGAGGCCGTCATTATCTGTGCTGCAAAGTGCTTCGTGTGATCTCCTTATCGCATTTAGAGGAATAAATTTTATCTCTAAGCTTTTGTTCTTCCATCCGTCCATCCTCGCCCGCTTATCCTGGGTCGCTTCACGGTGGTAACGGGATGAGCAAGTCAGGCCAGACGTCTCTCTCCTTAGAGACCCTTTCCAAATCCTTCTGGGAAATTCTGAGGCATTCCCAGACCAGACAGGTTCTGGGTCATCCCCGAGGTCTCCTCCCAGCTGGACATGCCTGGAAGACCTCCAAAGGGAGGCATCTAGGAGAGGGGTCTTGATCAGATGCCTGAACCACCTCAACTGGCTCCTTTTGATGTGAAGGTGTTACTCCGAGTGCTTCCTGGATATCTGAACTCCTCACCCTGTCTCTAAGGCTGAGCCCAGACACCCTCCTTAGAAAACTCATTTCAACCGCTTGTATCCGCAATCTCATTCTTTCAGTCATTACCCAGAGTTCATGGCAATAGGTGAGGGTTGGGAGGTAGATCTACTGGTTCATCAAAATTTTTGTCTGCTGGCTCAGCTCCCTCTCTGACGCTGTACCAATCTGCCTGTCAATGTCACCCTTCCTTTCACCCTCACTGTGGACAAGACTCCAAGATACTCAAACTCCTTCACCTGAGGCAGAGACTCTCTCCCCAACCAGAGGGAGCACTCCACCATTTTACGACAGAGAACCATGGCCTTGGACTGGGAGGTTGCTGACACTCATCCTGATCACACTCAGCGACAAACCATCCCAGTACCCTCAGGAGGTCCCCAGCTGTTGTTGCTAACTGCTAATTAGCATGGTGTTGTGTGTGGATGAAGACTGGTGTTACTTCAGTGTTTTACCTTATTTCACAGCTTTCATTACTTACGTTCAACTCCTGACGCTCTGGGTTTTGAGAATTACTACTGAACCACTCAGTATGCCTGAAGACATGGCTCAGACACTGGCAGTCACCCAGTACTACCCAGTGGACCAATCACAGGGCTGGAGTTGTGTGCCAGGTATTTTTGAGGTGGTTCATGTCGTGCGTTGATGTCTGAGTTATGGTCAGGACTAAAGTGTAGATTCAAAGCAGATTTCATTTCCTCCTTTCCCACCATCGTCTCCTTCCATAAGAACTCCTCTTCCTCCATCCTATATGCTCCTTTTCTTCCTCCTCCTCTTCCTCTGTGTCCCCCCTTGACTTTTTTCCTCTTCCTCTTCTGGCTCCTCCTCTCCGACCCCTTCTCCTCCTCTTCCTCTCCTCCACATCACTGACTCTGTCCTACATCACTCTACCTTCCCTGAGGATACACCCCCACTCTCTCTCTCTCTTTCTCTCTCACTCGCCCGCTCGCGTTCAGCCCTCCTCGTTTCCGATGAGTCATGTGACCAGCCTCTCTCGCTCCCTGGAGACCAATCACACCCCCACAGAGGAGAGCTCACCACAAACAGCTCTGATCATCATCACAGCTCTGTCAGCGTAGAGAGAGAGAGAGGGAGAGGAGAACGAGGGAGAGAGGAGACGATCAGCTGAGAGGAGCTCAAGAGGGAGAGGAATATATTCTACCAGAAAGAGAAGAAGAAGGAGGAAGAGGAGGAGGAGGAGGAGGGGTCAGCCCAGAGGAGGAGGAGGAGGGGGGAGGTTCTCCCTGAATGAAGGAAGAGTTCTGGGAGTCGTTTCCTCCCCGCCGCGATGGAGCGACGCGAGGAATGAGGGCGGATGGTGAGAGCAGGGAGCAGCAGCAGCAGCAGCGGAGGAGGAGGAGGTGGAGAGGATGGTGCTGGAGGCGAAGGAGGAGGAGCAGGGGGAGCAACAGCCGGAGGAGCCAGGCGGCGCGGGAGGAGCCGACAGCGCTCCCAGAGGAGGCGGCGGCTGTCGGCCAACTGCCCCGGCGCCGACAAGATGTCCCCCGGTGGTTCCAAGAAGCTGGACTGTTTCTCACCCATGCTGTGCCACTGCAAGGTGGCCTGCACCAACAGCACCATCTCCCTCATGTTCGGCTGCAAGGTGGGTGGAAACATCTGGAGCCGGGCCGCCGGGCGAGTGTGGGGGGGGTGCTGTGAAAAGTGAGGGGGGTCAAAGACAGGGCGCCGTTTGTTTAGAAAAGTGACGAAAGTCAGAAGACATCAAAAACGTTCCTCCTTAAGGCCACATTTGTTAAACCAAACATCGTTGGAGATCTTGAACCAAGTTTTTATTTCCTGGGGATGCTAACGGACTAAACTTCGACTCGTTAAGGCCCCTGCTAATTGATCCTAACAACATCAGACCGATATATCATCAGACATATAAAACTGGATTATAAGAAAGTAGACCTCCAAACTGTCTCTCTTTAAGGAAACCTAAACATCATTGGAGATCGTTTACTAGATTGTTATTGTGCAGGCTAATGACCGACTAGACTTAGCCTAATTAAGGCCCCTGTTAATTGGTCCTTTAGTTTTTAAATGACCTTAAAAACATCAGACAGATAGAGATTGTTGTCAGCCTGATATTCAGTTGGTGATGATAAAGTAGACCTCCAAACTGTTCCTCTAAGGAAAACCAGACATTTTTGGTGATCATAAACTAGGTTGGGTTTTTTTTGGAGGATGCTAACCAACTAAACTAAACCTCATTAAGGCCCCTGCTAGTTAACCCTTGCCTTTAAATTGATCATAAAAAAAATCACATACACAACTAGATGACAAGAAAGTAGACCTCCGAGCATCCAAACTAGTTCAACTAAACTTTGTTTAAGACTATAATCTAGATGTTTCTGTGGAGGATGCTAAAGGACTGAACGTTACCTTGTTAAGGCACATTTAATTGATCCTCTAGTTGTTAACTGATCATAAAAAATCAGACAGATGAAGATTGTTGTCTGTCAAATTTTACCTTTCATTTTAAGAGAGCAGACCTCCAAACTGTTCCTCTTTCAGGAACATCAAACATCCCTGGAGATCTTAAACCAGCCATTTTTGTTGAGGATACTAAAGGACTAAACTTAACCTCATTGAGGCCCCTGCTAATTGATCCATACTTATAAATTGATCATAAAAATCACAGCCAGATAGATAGTTGTGAGTCTGATAATACTCCTCATTATAAGAATGTTAAATGTTCTTTCAAGTGTTTAACCAATCTCTTAGAATGTACACCAGGTTTTTTGGTATTAGATACTAAAAGACTAAACTTAACCTTATCAAAGCCCCGTCTAATCAATCCCTTCAATTATCTATCTTTGGACATTCTGTGAAGTTTGTTGTAAGTCAGAAATCACCCTGGATAATGAGAAGGTAGACATCCAGACCGTTCCTCCTAAAGTGAGGAACGGTTTTATCAGAACGTGACGACATTTCTTCGTTAAAAGAACAAAGAACAGCAGTGAGTTGTTTTCTTTTTAAAAATGACAAAAGTTGTGTACTGACATGTCTAAAGTCGCCATGGTTCACGTTATGCAGTTCTCTATGGAGTTTACTCCTCAGTAGCGGCTACGTCACGTGTTTTGTTGCTCTGATTGGCCCATGAAGATGTGACACCCTCCATCACCCTCCAAGTTTTTTTTCAAAGGCTCTGCCCTTTCCCAAACGCTGTCTATGAGTGGTTTCCCAGATGGATGTGTGAAACACATCCATCTGGCGTGCCAGGTTAAGAAATTCACAGACAGACAGAGATTGGTGCAAGTCAGATCTTAGTCTTTATAACGTCCAAAGTATTCATCTTTGGAGATCATAAAAGGAGCTGGATAGTGTTTGTGAGGGATGCTAAACTTAGCCTTGTTTAGGCCCCCATCTAATTAATCCTTTGAATTTTAATTAATTATTTAAAGCCAGGTACAGAAAGAGATTATTACAAATCAGACAGAACAGTATCTAATCATAAAACAGATGTAAAAACTCTTCTTCTTTAAGGTGAACCAAAAGTCTTTGGAGATCATAATCCAGGGAGTTTTTGTGGAGGATGCTGAAGGACTGAACCTAGCCTCGTTAAGACCCCAGCTAATTGGTTCTTTAATCAGGGTCTCCACAGGTGTAGGTTTTTAGCTGTGATTTATCTCAGAACTGATGTAGTTGATTCATCAGAAATGAGAAAGGATGAAGTGAATGGTGGACTTATTTAACATCACTGCGTCTGCAGGGAGAGTGCTGAAAGAGACGATCATGCAGTTGTTGATAATTGTGGACCTTAGTTAACTGTGATTAATGCATTAATCTTGGCAGCCCTACAGACTGATGAAGATTGTTGTAAATTTGGATGTTTTGCCATCTAATCACTCAAGTGTTGTATTTCTGCTTCAAAAGCTGACCTGCAATTTCCACATAGGACGACTGCGCCATACACCGAAGCATTGCGGGTTTAGTCCAACTGAAGGCGAGTGACCTCGCCCCAATGGAAGCGAGTCTAGAGCGCTGCACTGCGGCGCACAGCCCTGATCAGCACGAAGAGATCACGGGAGAACTGCGAGATCATGCAGGAATAGTATGTCAACAGCAGATGATTTTACCTTTTGGGGTTAATTTATCAAAATTCCGGTATAAGTCCATGTTATTATTGCTGTGGGTACATAAGGAAGTGAAAAGGTTAATGTTTGCTTAAAGGATCTGTGGTTTTATGTTAAATTCTTTGGCTAAATGTCCCTAAAAGTTAACTTTTCCTCATCAATGGCGCCGTTGTAGCTCTGTGACCCACTGACCTCTCGGTGACCCTTTGCTCTCGCTGCAGGATGAGATGTAATGTTGATATAGTGATAATTTACGATCGGGAGTCTGTGCATTGTGTTTTATTTTGAAAGAACCGGATATTCTACGCTTGTGACTTCCTCTTCTGGAGCTGTCTGATCGATGGGTGTTGACACAGTTTGGCAGCAGGTGGCACTGAATATGGACCTGCAGCGTATCTCGAACCAAGCGGAGCGAAGTATCAGTCCAGGGACGCGCCCCTGCCTGTCTGGAGCACTGGCTGTGGAAATGCTCTGATAGACTAGAGAGGGAGCGATGAGCTCTGCAGTACCATTCACCAGCAGTTTGCTGTATGTGGAAGTTAGAGGTGAGTGACTGCAGCCAGGCTGCTCTCGTTTGATACAGATATAATCTATATGTTCACAGAAAGACTTCAATTGCAGCCTGTAACTCGATCGAGGAGCTACTGATGCTGCAGAAAGACCGTGAAGTCCATCAGGTGTGGGAGTGGGGGTTATGGACGGGTCAAACATAAGAGGATGCTCATCCAGGAGGCTGAGGTTCACAAAACATCAACTTGTAGGTTTTCTAAGTCAAACCCACGCTCTAAAAAGATCTTTTGTTGTTCTTTGACCCAGTAGAGAAGTGCTCTTACACGTTCATTAAATCCCTTAAAAACTTCCTGTAGTGGAAGAGAGCTTCACGTGTAAATGCAGGAAAGCCAAATATCCACTGATGCACAGACTTTCTCCTGATGTTGGCTTGGCTGCTGGAAATTTTTAGGAAATTCACTGCCGTCAGGTGGGAAAGGGCGTTGATGTTTCTGCTATGCAGCCAGCACACAACCATAGCCTTAATGCATGCAGCTGGTATCTTACCTGTACATGTACTGCAGCTCCTTCATGACCTCCTACACCAGAGTTTCATCATTGATGTGTGAAGCTGCAGGAAACATCAGTATTAAGACTCTGAGTATAGTTTCTATGTTTGTCTTATTGATTATTTGGAGCTGTCTGTGGTGACTGCTCCAGTTTGTTCCATCTTCTTCTTAGGTTGTTGTGTACCTGCAGTCAGCAACGTTAGGAGCATTGTAGCTACCTGGACTGGGGTGTGGATACGGTGTGGAGGCTGTGGGGGTTTCTGAACCATGACAGTTCAGGATGAAAACAACCATTACACCCCTATTTATTTGGCTTTTTATGCTTCTGAAGATGGATCCATTTGTGGATGAGTAGTTTCATTTTTAAACATCTTATTCTCAGGATTTCATCGGCCCATTGCACAGTTTTCTTTTAGTTTTTGACGTTTTTATCTTTTGCTATTTGATCATGAAGATAAACCTGAAATGTGAGCTCAAAAGTAGGAGTACAGGTTGATCTTTAGAGTCGTTACTCAAAATTGAAGCTGCAGACATTTTGTCTCTCAAGCATGAGTCAAGGTCCAAAAACGAAGGAGCCAATGCTTCTAACTGTCGGGTTTATTGTTTTAGAAGAGGACTAGAGTATGTATTAGTGGTCCACTTGAATCACGACCACATAGGGATGGCAGTGCAGTGATTAATTTAGGATGTTCTGAGCATGAAAACGTGACAACAAGCCATCCAAAAAACCTACAACTCCTGGCTCTGCAGATTTTATATCCCATCTTTTTGGATTCAGATCAGATGTGTGGGTGAGACTGAGAAAAATCTCATCAGAGAGAAGAGAAACCAAACTGTTGTCCAATCAGAAAGCCTTAAATGATAAAGGATATAAACCAGGCTCTACTGTTGTCATCTTAGCGCCTGTCAGACAACAGCTGAGGGGGGGAAACCCCGTTAACTTGCTGTCACCGAGCGCCTGTGTTTACCGTCTGACTCCACGCCGCGCCATAGGCCGATGGAGCTGCTCGTCTTCTCCACTGCTCCTGATGCACCAATCGGAGACCGGGGTGGCAGCAGCGCTGAGGAGCGATTGGGTGACGAGAGCGTCTGTGGCAGGCTGGCAGGCACGTGCATGTGTGGTGAACATGTGCTCTGCAGGGAAACACCACGCACACACAGCAGATCTGCTGATGGAGGCGGAGACACGGCCAGGCTCAGCGTGCAGGAGGAATACAGCTGTGGTTGGATTCACAGGTACATAATCAGGGATTAACTTTAAGAAACTTCACCTTTCCTCAGCACTGATCTACACCCAGAAAGAAGAATAAAAGGGTTTCTAGTCCGTCAAAGTCTGGGGCCTTGTTTAGAGGAGGAAGTGGTCAGGTTTTTCCCTTTTCATTACATTTGGACTCAATTCTTTTTCTACTGAAGCAGTGTTTGTACTTTGGGTGCAGTTTTTGTGTTTTGACTTTTTTCTCAAATGAGAAAAGGAGAATCTCCTCCTTGTTCATTTTTTTATTGTGTTGTTGACGACAGCCGAACTGAAACTGTTTGACTGTCTTCATATCATTCACGAATATTTATCTGCATAAAAAGTGGAACCACCCATGAACAAGGATTGATATCCCGTTTGTTTTTTCAGATTCTGAGTGTTATTTAAAGACAGTCTGATATCTGACAGCTCAGACTGCATACACAGGTGGTCTGGGGTGTCTTCGTCTGGACTGGTTGGTTTTATAAATTCAACATGAACTGGTACAGAGTAAAGACCGCCCTATCAGCTGACATGATCTGCTGTTTTCTGCTGATAAACCAAAGCTTGGCTTTTTTTTTATTATTATTAATATCCATCCAGCCTCTCAGAGCAATGGGATTGTGACTCTTTTTAGAGATCTGGTTTATTTGTCTTAGCTCAGTAATAAGAGCTGGTCTGTCAGCCCCCAAACAGCCTTTCGTTTGGTATTTTATCTTTTTATGTCTAAAATACAGCAAGAAAACTTGAAGAAAGGAAACCATGACTCAAACAGGAGCAGGCTCCCACTGTTCACAGAGGGAGTCAGCTGTTAGATAGGGGTGTTACGATCCATCGATGGATATCCATCCATCGATTGGTTGATTAGTAATCCGGTCAGATTGCTAGAAAGTCAAAACATTGATCTACATCTATGCTTTTATTTTGAAATTCATCCTGCACGCCTGTTGACATTTTCACCCCAGCAGCGTCCTCAACAAGCTAGCATTAGCAGCAGTCGTCAAAGTTTGCAGCAGAGAGAGAGGAAATCCTCTCCTCTCTCGACCGCATCTACATTTTAATCAGTGTGCAACCGCCGTATGAGATCGATTACGGATAAAAAACACTCCTCTCCATATGGCTGGATTAGTGTGACTGTTATGGGGCTATCATTGAACTATTTCCAAATGGGCAGAGATCTGTACACAAATCTGCAAATGTGTGTGCTGATCTCGCAAATGTGTGCAAAGACTTGCACATTTGTTCAAAGATCCACAAGTAGGTGCACATATCTGCAAATGTGCAGACCAATCTGTAATTGTGGACTGTTTGTTTTGGTTCACTCTGTTTTCATTAAGTTGTCAAAATCCTCACAGGTCATCAGAACTGAAGTCTGTCTCTCCGTCGGCTGTCGTACACACGAGGCTTTAGCAACGCTTCTGCCATGCAGGATCTGCAAATGTGGACTCAAAGCCGTCCTCATGGCATAGGTATCACACATAAAGCTGCAGTTTAGACCTAATCAAATCTCTTTCTATATAATCTCAACATGAAAGGATAAAGACTGTCGTATTGTATTGTTAGTGTTCATATTTTCTTTGGAAATGTGAAGAAAATATTGACTTTTTTCCTCCAGAACCGTATACATTTGCAGATCTGTGTACTAGGGCTGAACGATTTTGGAAAATAATCTAATTGCGATTTTTTTTTTATGAATATCGCAATTGCGATTTGAAATGCGATTATTCCTTAACTTTCTTTTATTCCTTAACAAGGGCTGAACGTTTCCTTAAAAGTGTCTAATTCTGATGGTTTTGACTCGTATTGCAAATTGGATATGAATTGAAGAGTTTTGGTCATTCTCATATTTAATTTAAAAAAAAGTACAAAAATGAAGAAGGTAGGATTTTTTTGAGGCTGTTCTATAAAAAATGTCACGTGAATGATTGCATGATATTTCATGCATAACATCTCTGCTGCAAAGAAGAAGTTAAACACTGGTATTTTTCACACAAATTTCAGAAATATTGCACCTTTTGCGATTTGAAAATTGCAGCAGGCCAAATTGTGATTTAATCTAATTTTCGATTAATTGTCCAGCCCTACTGTGTACACTTTGCAGATTTGTGTACTAATCTCTGTACGCATTTGCAAATAGGTTTGCAACAATAATAGCTCCATAGAGTGTTGTCTGCTACAGACTCTACAGATAAACAGAGAGGGAAAAGTCTGCTGCTGCTGCCTCCTTTCATACAGATTTTGTTTCGCCATCTCACTTTGTTCAATGAAAATATTAACAGTTGGATCTCATAATGATTCAAGCAGGACATCTGCTCTCTGTATACCCCCTCTTTTGGTCTGAACTGGGCTTTAGTTGTGCCAGAGAGAAAAAAAAAAAAATTATAAGCAGTTTATTTAAGAAGCGAACACCAGTCAGGTATTTTAGGGCGCAGACAGAAATTCTGTGAGACCCTGGAGGGTGAAGACACGGCACTTCCTGCTTGTTAGAAAACTGTGAGAGTGAAAATGATGGTGCGTGTGATTCTGAGGGATTTTAAAACTTGTTTTCAGGCAGTGTTCCTTCTTTAGGTGAACTCTGAGAGCTGAATCACTCAGGGGTCTCCTCCTTTAAACTTTACCATCTCTGTTAAAGGGTGTGAAAACTTTCTGCACCTCGGTACGTGGACTCTGCAGGCAGACGGCCTGGCGGTTAGGTGGCATGGTGCACTGCTTGTAAGCAGGCAAGAAAGGCATTTAAAAACCCCAAAATACATCTAAAAAAGAAAGGAATACTTTAACAAGCCATGTGTTTTGAAACAGTGTGATGTGTAATTTGATGAAGGATGGCATCTGAATGTACAGAAGCTTTAAACAAATATCTGTGAACTGTAGATCTTTATCTTAAGAAAGGCATGGAGGAGAGAAGTAAATCCACCAGAAGTTGCCAAAAGATACGTGCACACTGTCCTCCTCTTTAAAAGCAGGTATCGTGACTGCCCTCTCTGTGGTGGGAAACCTGATGGATCAGTCTCCAGCTGAAATGAACCTCACGCTTGACCTTTTGCCCCGTGGCCTCTGATTGGATGGTGACCCGGTGTGTTGGGGGAGGAGTCAGGGCCCGTTGTGTTGCTGGCGGTGATCAGGACGTGCCGGTTGTTAATCTGGAGGATGAGGAGTCTCACTCACACGAGCGTGGATGTGATGTAGTGAAGCGCTGTCCTGTCACTCCGCCTCTGACGGTTTGATCTTAATTAAGCCTCATTGATCAGCTGCCATCGACTGCGCTCACTACCACACACTCAATAGAATGTGCCGGAAGTTATCAATCGTGGAGCCGTGAAGTATTTAGTGAGCTGCTGTCCGCTTTAAAACGTTCAGATGGAATGATTTCAGAGACCGCTTTCATTTAGGAAGCACTCGGCTCGATCAAGGCTCAGCTCCAGTTAGATTCATTTCTGTGATGAAACCCGCGATTATGGAGCAGAGAGAGAGCCGGCGTCACTCAGAGGACGGGCTGCATGTTTGTAGTGAAGGTGGGAGATGTTTTCAGGTTAGAGTAAAGATCCCTCAATGCATCAAACATATTTATTTAATGATATCAGGGAGTGAGGGATGTTTTCAAAATGAGAAAGCCAACAACTTATTCACTTTCGCTGAGAGGAAGAGAGTGTTTTTAGGGTTAACTTGCCCCTGTTCAATCCAAAGATGCTAATAAAAACGGGTTTAAACTGCTCTGCTATACACCCGTCATTTCACACCACTGCAACTGAAGGAGACGGTATGTTATCCCTTAGCCACTGGTTCTCAACCTTGGGGTCGGGACCCCCTTTGGGGTCATGAGACACTGGGAGGGGGTCTCCAGATGCCTCCCAAAAATACTAAGTATATTTCTTAAATTACACTTTTGCCACTTTACACCAACTTTGCCGAATTTGACCCCTTTTCTTCATTTTTTTTCCAACTAATTTTCAGATTTTTGCTATTTTAAACCCTTTTTGCTGCTTCATTTCTGTTTTCAATATCAATTATTGCCACGTAAGCCTGACATTGCCTCTGTTGACCCATTATTGCCGCTATTAACCCCTTTGAACCACATTTTTTTGCCCATTTTTTCCTATTTTAACTAGGTATGCACGATAATATCAGCCAGATATCAGTATCAGCAGATATCACAATTTTTGCCAATATTTACGGCCGATATTTTGGGTATGCATGTCAGAATATAAAAACTGTAAAATTTGGCCATATATACTAATAAATGAGTGGAGTTTTAGGCTGAACCAACAGACCTGTGTAAGTTGAGATCTTTTTCTTTATTCAGCCTCATTCTTTAAACTTTAAAGTGAACTTTAAGAAAAAAAGTTTGTTTTTTCATCATCAAACCTAAAATTGCGTTCAAAGTACTGAATTTGTGATTAAGTAAAACATATTCAAATATCGGTATCGGATACAATGAATCTATGAATATCAGCACATCGTATATCGGCAAAAATCCAGTATCGTGTATCCCTAATTTTAACCTATTTTTCACTATTTGATATGCCCATATTTTTCAGTTTAACCAATTTCTGCCAATAATTGCCTATTTTTTCTTTCTCAGTTAACCCTTTCTTGCTAATTTTTCATTTCAATTCACCAAATTTCCACACATTTTTGCCAATTTAAAGCCATTTCAGCCACTCATTTTAACCACTATGTATGCCCATTTTTGCCATATTTATCTAATTTTGCCACTTCTAAAACATCTCTGCTACTTTAAAAACACTTTTTTACTATCTTTTCGCCCATATTTTTTGCCATTATTAACCCATTTTAGCAATTTTTAACCCATTTTAATGATTTTTTTCTTTGACAAAAGGGATTTACATTTGAAAGACCATTTAGTGCACAAATGAAAAAAAAGACGTTTCTTTGATAAGACTGGTTATTTTTTCAGGTTAAATGTAAAATGTGACTTTTCTTGAATGTGCATTGCTGTTCAACCACCTTCAGGTCCAGTGGGGGTCCCCGGCCTTTGGCATCTTTATTTTTGGGGGTCGTGGGCTGAAAAGATTGAGAACCCCTGCCTTAGCAAAGACTCTCACAGTCGCTCAATTTAAAGAGATTTATTTCTCTGTACATTTCCTATCTGTACTGGAGGGGTATGCACATGGACTGTTTTATTTCCTGTAAATTAATCATCTTGGTAATGTTAACATCAGGCTGTTGGATTGATTAGAGCAGTGCAATGTCACTTCTGTCTTTCCAATGTTACTGCGCCCCCTTCTGGGTGGAAATGCCCTCAGAATGAATGGCGGTAGATCAGAACAGTGGTTCTCAACTTTGGGGTCAGGAAGCGAGTCACTGAGAGAGGGGGTCTAACTAAGAATATTTTAAAATTACACTGTTGCCACTTTTGCCAAATTTTTAACCCATTTCATCACTTTTTCCCACTAATTTTGCCACTTAAACCCATTTTTGTCCGTTTTAAACCAATTCTTGCCACTCTCTACCTGTTGTTGGCTCTGTTGACCCATTATTGCCACTATTAACCCCTCTTTACCACTTTTTATGCCCTTTTTAACCACATTTCACTCTTTGATATGCCCATTTTTGCCATTTAAATGTATTTGAGCCAATTTTTGTCTTTGTAAACCCTTTTATGCCAGTTTATAGAAATTTTTCATCCTATTTAACCAAATTTCCACCTATTTTTGCCACTTTAACCCATTCTTTTCCATTTTTTGGTGATAATTTTGCCACGTTTATTTATTTTACACTTCTAACCAATTTCTGCTACTTTTAAAATCCATTTTCACCACCTTATCCACCATTTTTTTTCCATTAATAATTTAAGAATTTGTTCCAAGACAAGGGATTTTTATACATTTAAGAGGACTACTTACTACAAAATTGAATAAAAAAGATATTTTTTTCTTTGATAAGAGTTATTTTTCAGGTTAAATATAAAATATTGTCACCACAGCTTAACTACAATGGACCATGATTTTCTGACCCCCAGTTTGGTTGGGCCCCAGAAAGCTCTCCCCTTATGGGCGACCTGTCTGCTGATGTTCATGGCTGTGTTCAGCCACCTTCAGGTCCAGTGGGGGTCCCTGGTCCCTGGCACCTTATTTTGGGGGTCTTGGGCTGAAAAAGTTGAGAAGCCCTGGATTAGAAAACAACACAATTAAAAACTTTCCTGTTGTGTTTGTGCTTTGAAAAATTAAAAAACTGTAATTTAAGGCAGGTTTTGTTCTTCTCAAATGATGAAAGACAGTCAAAGAAGAGTTCTGAGTCTTGTGGCTGAAACTAGAGAGGAGTAAAGCGGGCTAATGTTGGACCAGTGCTGTTCTTGGTGACTTTAAAGGTGCAGTGTGTAAAACTGAACATCAACATCTAGAAGTGGGTTCTAGATTGCATTTCTCTGCTGGAAACTGTGGCGACCAGTTGAATTAAATGTGTATCTGTAATGTGAATATAATACAGTAACTTCATTTATCCTTTTTTCCTTTATTCCTCTATGTTACCATGGAAACAAGTAAAAATCCAAGATGGCGGCATCCATGGAGGGGACCTTCCCTATGTATGAATTAAAGGTTTATTCTGAGTTGTTTTTTTTTTTTCAAAATAGCCATTTTTGAATGTAGATGACTGAACACTTATTTAGATAGACCGTCTTAGAAATGTTTTGCTTTATTTTACCAAGTTTGCTCAGCTAAATGCTACTAGGCTAAATATTACACACTGCACCTTTAAGCTAGTGATGTCTGTGACAGCAGGAGCTGTAGTCTGTCTGCCTGTTGCAGCATACCAAGAGATCCTGAACAGTTCCATGCTCCCAAATGTGTGAACAGTTTGGGGATGGCCCCTTCCTGTTCCAACATGACTGTGCACCAGTGCACAAAACAAGGTCCATAGAGACATGGATGAGAGAGTTTGGTGTGGATCAACTTGACTGGCCTGCACAGAGTCCTGACCTCAACCCCATAGAACACCTTTGGGATGAATTAGAGCGGAGACTGAGAGCCAGGCCTTCTGGTCCAACATCAGTGTGTGACCTTACAGATGCGCTTCTGGAAGAATGGTTTAAAATTCCCATAAACACACTCCTAAACCTTGTGGAAAGCCTTCCCAGAAGAGTTATAGCTGCAAAGGGTTAACCGACATCAGATTAAACCCTATGGATTAAGAATGGGAGGTCACTTAAGTTCATATGAGAGTCAAGGCAGGTGAGCCAATACTTTTGGCAATATAGTGCATCTCTAGTTTGCCAATGTTCATTATGAGCACATCTCTTTATTTCATTCCTTCTTTTCCAGGCATTAACAGGAGCTCAGATTAGAATGTATGAAATTCTCCTTTATCGTGCTTGTTAAACCGTTCCAGTTCTTGTTTATCATGTGCAGAAAATCAATATTTCATGTGCAGTGTCCTCACTGGTGCAGTAATATTCAGGATGTGTGGAGGAGACCCCTGCATGAGTGGAGAGATTTAAATCTGGAGATGATTGGATAAAACCATTTACATGTGGAGATTTTACATTTCAGCTAAAAACTGAAGAATTATCCTCCTTCATGGACTGAAGTGGGACGTTAGAACTCGTTTCTCATCTCGTTTCTCGTGCTCCTCTTCATCACATCCCTGAATCATCCAGAAACCCTCCTCCTCCTCCTCCTGCTCAACATCCTGCTACATCCGCTCCGTGCTGATGCTCCTATTTATAGCAGCTTTTTGGCAGGCAGGAGTCGGCTCCGTGCCTCCTCCTCCTCCTCCTCCTCCTCCTCTTCTTCGTCTCTCTGAGGAGGAGGAGGAGGAGGAGGCCGTGTCATCACTGGAAACCTCCCCGCTGCCTCCTACGTCCACATTTCCATTTGTGCCGCTCTCGTCCTCAGTGAGTGGGCTCGCTGTCTCGCTCGAGGACACTCTGACGTGCTGCGAGGAGTTGAACCTGCGATGTGTTTGCTGCGTCCTCTCTACAGTTTCACACCTGTTCAAATCTTTCTAAACAGTCCAGGATAATCAAGAGGAGTCAGAGTAGCGTCTTGTCTCCGTACCTGCCAGCGCTGTTG
This sequence comes from Cheilinus undulatus, assembly GCF_018320785.1. Lineage (NCBI taxonomy): Eukaryota > Metazoa > Chordata > Actinopteri > Labriformes > Labridae > Cheilinus > Cheilinus undulatus. Next base: position 48,743,267 of record NC_054877.1, read on the forward strand.
TTGGGTGCCGTGGTCTGATCCTGCGTGGGCTCTCACGTTGCAGCGGTGCGACCTGTAAACCGAGCGTTTCACGCACTTCCTGCGGTTTGTTTTTCCTCCGAGTGTCGTGACGGCTCGGCTCGCCTGCAGCCTCCTGATGCTTCTCCATCTGCCGCTCTGTTGGTCATGCAACATTTAGATGGAGCTGTTGTGTAGCAGACACTGAACAATGAAAGTAGCTGAAGATGTGAGCAAACAGCAGGGGGATCACTTTTTTATTCATCAGGGGGATGAAAATTCACAGAGCAGCTTATTTCAGATGTGTTTTAGACACTTTCTTCAAAATAAGTCTGTGCATTTTAACCCTCAGGCATCACTTTAATTTACCCCCCTTTAAAGCATTAAACTTCCAAAAAAGTGATACAAAAACTTAACAGATTTATATTTTTTCTGCCCTTTTTTTGCATAAATCTCTTAAACAACTTCAGCTGTGCTCAAAACTACCAAACATTCAATCATTTTGAGGATTTTAACCCGTTAAATGCCAGTTTGATTACTTAGTCAGTCTTTTTTTAATGAAAAAAGCAACCAAAAAAAAAAAGTGAAATCTTCCTTAAACTAAATACTGGATGGCTGGGACATTATTTCTACATCCAGCTTGGATATGTCAATGATTAACCAAATTTAAGATTTAAAATTTACTACCCTCTCGAGTCATTAAGGACAAAAATGTCCACTTCCAAAAGCAGCAATAAAAATAGTATACATTCATATTTTTTCTACTTTTTTGGGTGAAACCTTTTGATCAACTTCAGTTCTTATCAAAACAATCAAATATTAAATAATTATCAGGTTTTTAACCCTTTAAATGCCAGTTTGATTACAGGATGGTCACATTTAAAAAAAAAAATAAATAAATAAAACACACAAAACAATAATTATTTTCCTGATAACTAATGTTTGGGGGGGTTAAAATCAGTCCTGGGTATGTCAAAGATTAGCCAAAATATTGAGTTTGATGCATTATTAGTTTTTCTGTAGACTCAGATTTAATATTTACTACCGTTTCGAGTCATAAAGGACAAAACCGTCCCGTTGACTCCCATTCAAACCACATTGTTTAGCCTCATAGCCATTGCATGATATAATTATGCATTCTGTAATGTTATGGTTTCAGCTTAAGTTGTTTAAGAGATTTATGCAAAAAAAAAAAAAAAGTCAGAAAAAACTGTTAAGTTTTTCTCGCAGCATTTTTGGAAGTGGACATTTTAGTCCTTAATGGCTTTACATGGTAGCAAATTTGTTCCAGTGTTCCCCTGACCTATTAGAGAAATTGAAATTTGAATTCCAAAATTTACCAAAAAAGAAACTTTTTTACATAAAATTGGACCATATGCACTAACACAGCCAACATGGTGAGCAGAGAAAGAGGAAAAATGTGCCCAAATGGACAAAAATGTGCCTAGTGATGCCTGAGGGTTCAAACCACACATACTTACAGTCTTAATGAAGGTGCAGCAAGTTTGAATTATTCTGTAAAGTCCTTCAGCCTCTGCTGTGCAATGATCTGTGATAAATATCAGAGCATCACGTAGTCAAACATTTAATATTTCTATACAATAACTGTTGTCAGGGAGCGCAGATGGTCGAGTGGTTTAAGGCGCTGCCCATGTACGCGGGCAGCCAAGGTTCAAATCCGGCCTGTGGCCCTTTATCGCATGTCTCTCCCCACTCTCTTCTCTGTTTCAGAATATATCCACTGTCCTTCCTCTATCAAATAAAGGCATGAAAAGGCCCAAAAATAAATCTTTAAAAAAATATATATGTATCTGTTATTAGAGCCAAGGCTGGAACAAACCTGACAGTTCATACAGCCATGGACGAAAGTATTGGCACTCCTGGATTTTTCCAGAAAATACACCATTTCTCCCAGAAATTGTTGCAATTACAAATGTTTTTGGTGTGCACATGTTTATTTCCTATATGTGCGTTGGAACAACACAAAAAATCAGAAGAAAAAAGACAAAATTGACATAATTTTACACAAAACTCAAAAAATGGGCTGGACAAAATGATTGTCACCTTTTAAAACTGTGGGTAAATCATTTTATTTCCAGCATGTGATGCTCATTTAAACTCACCTGTGGCAGTAACTGGTGCTGGCAATCTAGAAATCACCCCTGAAGCCAGTTAGAATGTCTAAAAGTTGACTCAAACTTTGTGTTGTGTGTCTGTGTGTGTCACACCAAGCATGGAGGAGAGAAAGAAGAGCCCAGAACTGTCTGAGGACTTAAGAAGTAAAATTGTGGAAAAATATGAACAATCTCAAGGTTAAAGACCATCTCCAGAGATCTAGAAAGTCCTTTGTCCACTGTGTGTAATATAATCAAGAAGATTATAACCATGGAGCTGTAGCCCTGGACGTGGATGGTAGAGAAAAACTGACAAAGAATGCAACACAGGATAGTTGGAATGGTGGATAAACATCCTCAGTCAACTTCCACACAGATTCAGGCTGTCCTGCAGACTCAGGGTGCAAAAGTGTCAGCTGGGACCATACGTGGTCATCTGAATGAGATGAAGCGCTATGGCAGGAGACCCAGGAGAACCCCACTGCTGACAAAGAGACATAAAAAAGCCAGACTGGAGTTTGCAAAAATGTACCTGAGTAAGCCTCAATCCTTCTGGGAGAACATTTTGTGGACAGATGAGACTAAGGTAGAGCTTTTTGGAAAAGCACGTCATTCTACTGTTTACAGAAAACAGAATGAGGCCTACAAAGAAAAGAACACAGTACCTACAGTCAAACATGGTGGAGGGTCAAGGATGTTTGGGGTTGTTTTGCTGCCTCTGGCACTGGGTGCCTTGACTGCAAGGAATCATGAACTCTGGAGACTATCAAAGATTTTGGGCCACAATGTAGGGCCTAGTGTCAGAAAGCTGGGTCTGGGTCAGAGGTCATGGGTGTTCCAGCAGGACAATGACCCCAAACATACCTCAAAAAGCACCAAGAAATGGTTGGAGACAAAGCTGGAGAGCTCTGAAGTGGCCAGCAATGAGTCCAGATCTAAATCCCATTGAACACCTATGGAGAGATCTCAGAACTGCTGTTGAAGAAGCACCCTTCAAATCTGAGAGACCTGGAGCAGTTTGGAGAAGAAGAGTGGTCCAAAATTCCAGCTGAGAGGTGTAAGAAGCTTGCTGATGGTTATAGGAAGAGATTGGTTTCAGTTATTTTTTCCCAAGGGTGTGCAACCAAATATTAAGTTGAAGGTGCCAAGAATTTTTTTCCGGCCCATTTTTTGAGTTTTGTGTAAAATTATGTCAATTTTGTCTTTTTTCTTCTGCTTTTTTGTGTTTTTCCAATGCACATAAAGGAAATAAACATGTGTACACCAAAAACATTTGTAATTGCAACAATTTCTGGGAGAAATAAAGTATTTTCTGGAAAATTTCCAAGGGTTCGTCCATGACTGTAGGGTGTATGTTTAGTAGTAGAAGGAATAAAAAAAAACCTCCTGCAGAATGTCTTATATTTGCTACTATTCAATACCAGAACATTGCCGATGTTTCTGTACAAGTTGGTGTGCAAAGGTCTGCCCAAATCAAAAATAAGAAATTGCCCAATACTTGGTTCCACATTCTAGAGATTTTTACAAAATAAAACCACAAACCTAACGTATTTACTTACCCAGAGCCACCGATTAAGAAAGTGAGAATGGTCTAAATATCACAAATATGCAGCCAGTTAGGGCTGAACAATGTTGGAAAATAATCGAATGGCAATTTTTTCCCCTAATATTGCCATTGCGATTTGATACGCAATTATTCCTTAACTTTCTTTATTCCTAAAGAAGGGCTGAACAATTCTTTTAAAATCCTATCCTGATGGTTTTGACCTGTATTGCTAATTGGATATGAATTGTTGCATTGAAGGGTTTTTGTTGCATAACCGCCCTACTCAAGTGTTTACGCTGCAGTTTTTCTGAGGAGAAGATGAAGTTTTGTTTGTCCAAATCCTTCTCTTTAGTCTGCAAACAGAAGCATTCGCAAAAACACACAAATCACAGGATTCTGCTGCTTTTAATCCAACAGAATTTGGAGAGGAATGAAGAATAAACAGGGTGTTAATCCACACTTCAGTGAATATCTGTGAAACCAACGTGTTCCTAGAAAGCTTCCTCTTCTGTCCTTGTTTGTCGAGGCTTCAGTCGCTGCCTCCTCACTCTCCAGCACAGAGAAATGCTGCAGATCTCAGAGGCTGCTGCTGTTAGCTTGACTTTAATCTTCTGTTCAGACAGCAGAGAGAGATTACAGCATCTCTGGTTAGAAACCCATCCATCCCCCAGCCCTGCTTCATCCTCCAGTCAGGCATCCCCAGCCTCTGCTACGCCATAAAATGCTGACATGTTTGAAGATGTTTTAAACCTTTCTTTCCTGGAATATGATGAGTGAACAGCAGGTTTCTAATGCTCTCCTCTGGGAGTTTTCCTCACTCACACAGTCTAATCTGGTTCTAATCTGTGGCCTCTCCTCTCCTGACGTGGATGTAATCCACCCAGTAATTAAATCAGTAATTAAAGCAGGAGTGTCATGGTGGATAATTCACAGCCGACAGCTCAGCTTTAAACCCACGTCTGAGAAACATCTGTGAACATCTGTCTGATGATGAAGAGTGCGTTCAGGTTCACAGTCAGCCATCAAACACAACTAAGAGTCATCAAATCAGGAAAGCCCTCACAGTTGTCTTCATCAGCTCTAACTCTGACGTTTCTAACTACAGATGCACGGATCCAATTTTTTAAGTTCTAATCTGCTCTTCAGGTACAGCGAGGAGAGGTTTCCTTTGTTGCTGATGATGTGGTTCTGTTGACCTCCAGCAGGCTTTGAGGCTGATCCAGCTGAGTTTGAAGCTGCTGGGATGAGGGTCATTGCCTCTAAATCCAGACCCATGAGGAGAAGGAAAAGGCGTCTGTAGTCAGGAGTGTCAGTAGTGACCTAAAGATAGAAACTACACTTCATGCATCCTGAGCAAACACATGTTTAGAACAGTGGTTCTCAACCTTGGGGTCGGGACTCCCTTGGGGGTCACGAGACACTGAGAAGGGGTCTCCAGATTCCCTAAAAAAACTTAAGAATATTTTTAGATTACACTGTTGCCACTTTACGCCAATTTTAACCCATTTTCACCAATTTTTCCATCAATTTTAATACGTTTTTACCATTTAACACTTTTTTTTCCCCATTTTAAACCCTTTCAGGGCTCGACAGTGTGAGCATTTCACTCGCATTTGCGCCTAAAAATAGGTGTGTGCGAACTGTAAAAAATATTTCGGGGCACGTGCGCATTGAAAAATCAGCCGAAGGAGAGATCCGTGGAGGAGAGACGCCTCACTTGGCGTCCAACATGCCGTCGTTCATGCTTATTCATTAGTCTCATGTTAAGAATGACATGTTGGACAGCTCACCGTCTCACTGGCCGCTCATAACACCCCAATACAAGAGCAGAAACCTCAAGACAGCGTAATTCGGTGTTTTTTCATTGTTTATGTGGAAAAAAAGACCGGCGGAAGGAGCTGGAATTCCCTGTTTCATCTTCTTCTACGCCGGCTTTTCTTCTTGGTCGCCGTTTGTCACGACAGCGCCCCTGTACATTTTGTATACAAATTCATGAAATAATTTTGCTTGTAAATGTCTATTTACATCACATTTATTATGGAAAACACATTATTTGATGACCCTGATTTTAACAACCTCAGAGCAGACAGACCCTCGCGTCCCCCCTGAAATCTCTTGCGCCCTCCTAAGGGAGTCCCAGGTTGGGAACCAAGGAATTAGAGGCCTTTAACTTTAAAACAAATGGGTTAGAAATTAAATGTCAAAAAATAAAAAATAAAAATGCACCGCTTACGACGGTGATGACATCATGTTTATAATGAACAAAACATTAAAAAATGTTGGTACTATCTTGTTCCAACATGTTTTTACCTAAAAACACAAGGCGATCCACGTTTTGAGCGTTTTCTGTTCACTGTCGTCCCAGCCGTGGAGAAAACCCTCTCCGCCTTGACGGAGGCGCCGGGGATGCACAGATAACGGCGTGCCAGCTGGGACAGGAGAGGATACCTGGACTGGGATGTTTTCCACCGTGACAGCGGGTTACTGTCGGTATGCATCGTGGTTTTACTCTCGTACATCGGCATCTCTTTATGTAGCGAAGCCTCACTTGCCAAATCACCGCCAGCGTGTGCACCACCTTGGCGATAAACATCCTCAGTGTGTGAAAACTTGTTCATCCTGTCATGTGTCATGTGACAAAACATTTGGACTACATCTACATATGGGTGAAGTAGAGGCCAGGGAGAGACGCTGGAGAACAATTATAAACAGCAAAAATATTTAAATACACGTTCAAAACTTCAGCTTTCGAATATTAATGAGCTTTAAATATTCGAACCACGAAATTCATTCCAACAGCCTAATCCTGTAATAGTCAGTATCAGCTGTGTTAGTTGAAATGGTTTTTGCTAATAAGGACATTTTAGTGTTTATTGTAGATTTGGTCTTATTTATCTCTTTAATTGTAGAGCACGGCTCTGGTGTTCCTCTGATGGTGAGTTTATTTTTTAACCACTGGCTAAGACGTGATAAATCAGTGCACACATTAGAGCATTTTTGAGAAGGATGTTGAGATTTTTGAGGGTTGTAACTGCTTCTTTCATTGTCTGAGCCTTTAAACAGCCTCTCTCGTCTCTGAGGATCTGTGCTGGGCTTTTTTAGCCGGTCTCCATGAAAAGAAAGGTTTTCTTCCTCCGTGTTTGTGCAGCCCTTCTCACTTGTTTTATTCACTCTGTTGTGTACAGCAGCTCATTGCTCACACTTTCTCTGCGTTGTGTTAAAGACATCAGCCCACGGAGCGTCTCCATGTTCCTGCTGCTGCTGCAGATATTTTAGGAAACACTACACTGTAATATCCACACCAACTGTGCACTGTGAAAGTAGACTTCATGTTAGAGCTGTATAAGTCTTCTCACGTTCTCTTACATCTCACACGTCCATGTGTGAAGTATGCATCTCCAGTTAAACGTGTCAAATGAGCCTCCAGTGTCTGATCCATGTGTTATCAACAAGTTTAATGTGCTAACTGTTCAGATAAACACAGAGCAGCTGCACAGAACAACGCTCCTTTATGTTTGCTACTCACACTAATGTTATATAGGAGCCAGAGCATCACAACTAATCTAACATCAGACTAATGTTATATAGGAGCCAGAGCATTACAACTAATCTAACATCAAACTAATGTTATATAGGAGCCAGAGCATCACAACTAATCTAACATCAGACTAATGTTATATAGGAGCCAGAGCATCACAACTAATCTAACATCAAACTAATGTTATATAGGAGCCAGAGCATCACAACTAATCTAACATCAAACTAATGTTATATAGGAGCCAGAGCATCACAACTTATCTAACATCAGACTAATGTTATATAGGAGCCAGAGCATTACAACTAATCTAACATCAAACTAATGTTATATAGGAGCCAGAGCATCACAACTAATCTAACATCAAACTAATGTTATATAGGAGCCAGAGCATCACAACTAATCTAACATCAGACTAATGTTATATAGGAGCCAGAGCATCACAACTAATCTAACATCAAACTAATGTTATATAGGAGCCAGAGCATCACAACTAATCTAACATCAAACTAATGTTATATAGGAGCCAGAGCATCACAACTAATCTAACATCAGACTAATGTTATATAGGAGCCAGAGCATTACAACTAATCTAACATCAAACTAATGTTATATAGGAGCCAGAGCATCACAACTAATCTAGCATCAAACTAATGTTATATAGGAGCCAGAGCATCACAACTAATCTAACATCAAACTAATGTTATATAGGAGCCAGAGCATCACAACTAATCTAACATCAGACTAATGTTATATAGGAGCCAGAGCATCACAACTAATCTAACATCAAACTAATGTTATATAGCAGGGCTCATTATGTACATTTGCAGAAGGGTCAGATTTAGTCCTGACGGAGTCTCTGGGGCCCGTACTTCCAAATAAAGAGAAATTAAACCAGTATTTTGTTCTGATTAACACATTGTTTTATTAGTATTTTCTTTCCAAACGCAGGACACTTTTAGGCATTACTAGTGAGATCCGTCCTGATCTATAATGCCCTGGACCCACAGAATTTTCCGATCTTCTGAAAATCCCAGAGAATGGGCCCTCAACAGTTGTGATTTAACACCAATATGAACTCGTGTTTCACACTTTTGCAACATTTTGCCACTTTTAGCCCATTTTTGATATCCTTTGTGCCCCTTTTTTCCTTTTATACTAATGTTTACCTTACATTTTAGTCTAGTTTTAGTCATCTTGATAAAAATAAACTTAGTTTTGTCAGTTTTAGTCATCACAGATCTATTTTTGTTAGTCTTAGTCTAGTTTTTGTCATGGGAAAAAAAAGCTGTCAACAAACATTTTTAGTCATAGTTTTAGTCAACGAAATTATCATTGGACCAGATTAAAGACTTACGACAATATCAAACACGTTTGGTATTATCTTAACACCAAGGCTGAAGAAAGACCGCCTTAAAATGGCTCAAATCGAGTCTTAGGATCAACTCGCACCTAACAGCTGAGACAACAGGAGCGAGCTGAGACTTTAGCAAGACTCCTGGGATTTTACTCCAACTCTGGAATTTTGTCTGCGACTTTGAAATCAGAGGAAAAGTCCTCAGGTGTAAGGCCGAGGTACAGCGGTTGAAAGTGTGGCTTCATTTCGGCAAAAATGACAGGAACAGCGTCTGTCAAACGCATGCATGGCTGCATCTTTTTCCAAAAGAACTGTGAATTTGTACAGATTTCAGTTTATCTCTATAAGTCCAGAGATCCAGGATCCAAAAAGACTAGTTTGTATTTATTTGAAGGTTGTATCTTTCAAAGAAAACTAGCAGTAGCGAGGCATTCTAATTCAAGCTCAGAGGGTGAAGATCCAGAGAGCAGTTTGTTTAAACTGAGACATTTCCAACAAAACAATAATAATCTGGTATATTTTAGTGTGTTTTCCTCCCAAACCCTTGGTGTTTAACATTTCTGGTTCTCTAAACTGTCTTTTATAGCCAGTAAATGAAGTGTGGTGGTCACTGACTCTCACTGAAGGTGGCAGACATCTTTGTTCAGAATGGTAAAGCTAGTTAAATAGATCCACGTAAACCTGGACAGAGAGCGGATTTAGTTTCTTCTTATGAAAGTAAGGATCTTCATCTTCCTGTCTGCTGTCTCTACAGAAGCCTGCAAGTTCACCAGTACTCAAATAAAAATATTTGAAGCTTTTATTTGATAAGAACAAAGATTTTTACTTCACAAAGCTGTCAAGACTTTTTTCTTTTTATCAGCCACTCCAAATTTCTGCTCCACTTCACACATCTCATCCTCTCTCTCTCTCTCTGTTCCTCTTTGTTTTTCTCTGAAGATATTTTCTCTCCACTTTCTTTATCAGAGTCTTCCTGATCTGAGGTCAAATATCGACTGATTTCCCACAATTCAGCAGGAGTGCGGTCACACTGCAGCGCTAACCCAGCTGAATCAGAGCCCGGCGTGTCGGTATTTTTATCTTCAGAAAGCTGCAGATGTTCTCAGAGGATGCTCGTTGTGTCGTTGGTTTCAGCATGAAGCTCGTTGTTTAGGTGATCATTTGATCAGGTTTGATTGGTCGTGGCTGAGTTCTGAAGGATGACGTCTGTGACCTCTGTGACCCCTCCCACGATAATTAAAGCAGGTGTCTACCACACCAGGTCTGCTCTAGACTTAAGCTAATGGCGTCAGAGCGCTTATATGAGATGGATATAAGGACATGAAGGCGTTCATCTCTGTGTCCATTATGTAAGAGCGAATCTGAGGACGAGTCGAGTCACTCACCTGTCAGCATCAACGTCTCCCATCTCAAAGATTCAGAAAGGATGACTAAGACTCTGATTCATCACATAGATACCAGCCTCTCTGCTTTTCAACCCAGGCTTTTATTTTGGTGGTTTTGTCTCTTCCCTTGGATAATTATAATGAAACTCTACAATGGAGGGAGTGGCCGGTCGATGACTGTTAAACCTTTGTTTATATTCTTATTTATCTCCTGCACCTCTCAGCCCATGCTCAGGGCAGTAAAACCCAGCATCTTCTCAACATTTAAACCCCGTTCTCCTGTTTTTGTTTGCAGAAGTACCGGCACCACGATGAGGACTCGTCCCCCCAGGAACAGAGCTCACCTCAGCTGACGGAGGAGGCCGGGGGGGCGGAGCTTGTCCAGGTAGCAGAGAAGAACCTGTCCCAGATCGAGAATGTGCACGGATACGTCACCCACGCTCACATCTCTCCGATGAAGGTAGGAGACGCCGTCGCTGATTTATTTCCTGTCTGGTTTGTAAAAACGAGCGTGTGGGAGTCGGTGTGTTTAACAGTGACGTCGTTGTTATGACTGTTTTATAAAGCATGCCTGATTTTGGATTTGTAATCAGACTTAAAACTGGTCACATGGTTGTTTCCTGTTCTCTCTCTGTGTTTTTATCAATGAACCTGATCATCTGTCTTTCAACACACCTCCACATAAACCAGGGTCAGGTAGAATTCACCAGAAATGTGCCCGTCTTCTCCTCAAAGATCTGCTTGATTGATCTTTGCAGTGAATTCCTCCTGACCCTCAAACACTCGCAGTGAGAGGCTCGTCCCTCCTCGTCTGTTTCCTTCATGTGGTTGGTTAAAGCTGCTCTGAGCTCATTATCCATCATCAAACCACAAACATGTACACGAGGACGGTCAAATCTCTCCAGTCACAGTTCTGTTGGACCTCCACCGTAAAGCTCAGGATCAGTGCCCGCCCCTACATTAGTCCGGCCTCTTGAGACTGAATGTTATGAGAAATCTCCCACTCCACACTAAGTACTTTAAACCATCAGCAAGATTTGTACTAATACAGCATTACTCAACCCTGCTCAACCAAAGAGCCAGATTGTTGAAAAATATATTTGCAAGAGCCACAATCTAAGAGGTGAAAAGTGGCAAAAACAGCTTTAAGTAGCAATATGAATAAGTTAAAAAAAAAAAATGAGTTACAGGTGGCAAAAAATGGTCCAAAAGTGGCAAAAATGTGGCAAAAAAATTAATGAAAAGGTACTGAAATGGGTAAAAAGCAGTCAAGATTGGCAAAAATGGGCAAAAGAATAGGAAACAGGTGGAATTTAATGGCAAAAGGTTGCTTATTTGGACGAAAGTGGAAAAAAATGATAAAACAAAGGGCAAAAATTATATAAAGGGGCAAAAAAGTGGCAAAAACAATTTGTAAAAATGGGGAAAAAAATAGGAAAAAATTGATATTTTATGGCAAAAGGTAGCTTAAATGGGCAATAAGTGGCAAAATGGTGAAAAACAGCAAAAAAGTGGCAAAAAGAAGTTGCAAAAATGGGCAAAAAAACAGGACAAAAGGGATATTTTGTATATTTAATGACAAAAGGTTGCTTTCAGCAAAAAAAATTGGGGAAAAAATGGTGAAAAGAGCAAAATGGGATTAAAGTGAAAAATGGGGGAAAGTTTGCAAAAAGAAGTTGCAAAATGGCCCAAAAAATTGGAAAAAAGGGGTGTTTGATGGCAAAAGATGGTTTTAATGAGTGAAAAGTGGCAAAAAGTTTCCCCTTTTTAAGGTTTTCTGCAGAAATAAAATTTAAAATTAAGACATAAAAGAGCCACAAATAATCACAAAAGAGCCCCACGTTGAGTATCACTGCTCTAATATGAAAATTTAATATTGTTTTAATGCATTTTAGTCTTTTTGATTTAAAACAAGTGTTTCATCTCAGCATAATGGGACTTTTCTGTAGTTTTGTGCTTCTCTGTCCAGAAAATCGTTAAATTTCCACCAGAATCTAATGAAGGTTTAATCCAGTTCTCCTTTACCCCCCCAGTCTGGCTGAGTTTCATTAGAACCAGAACTTTGTTGAAGCTGGAGAATTTGGCATCATCAGGATTTCATGGCTCTGCTCCGTGTCCTCGCCGTCCTCCATGCTGCTACTGTCTCTGAACAGACGCCATGTTTCTGCCGTTTCTGTGTCAAAGTTCAGTGTTCTGTTTGATGTTTCTGGGATCCATTGGTTTGTCTGTTCTGTGGAGAATGACAAGTTTTTGGAGGTTAAACTTTAGTTTATGCCTCTGAGCCAGTGACGGCCCGACTCAAGGATGAACTGATTAGACTTGGTAGTAATAGGTCAAAGGTCATTTGGCTCAATGCTCAACGCTTTCTTTTGAAATTTCAAATCTTTCACACCATTTGCATATATTAATTAAGCAGCAGAAATGTTCATACCTTCAGTTGTTTCACAAGCAAATATCTGCCAATAGTGATATGTTATGTATATACAGAGCTTAACAAATGTATTAGACCTCCTGTCATATCTGTCTCAGAGACCATCCAGCATCATGAAGTGCTTTAATGCGGACTCTTTCATTTTCAGTCAGCTCTCCACGTTTTACCATTTTGAACAGGAATGAAGAATTTCAAACTGAATTCACCCAAATCTGAGCCGGCTCACTGGGCTTCTCTGAGAAGTCAGAAATGAATCAAACACAGTCATTCACAAAAAAAAGTGGCAAAGTTTATGAGGCTGCCAGCAAGTAACAACAGTTTTTGTCACATTAGCATCAGATACACGGCTGTAAATAACATCAGGTTTAAATAAAAGCATTATTTCACTTTGTAAATATGTGAACAAAAATGTTCTTGTTTTCTAAGCTTCTGATTCCAAGCATTTGTGTTTTAAAGAATAAGAAAAAAACAGTATGATTAGAAATAGTCACTGAACCAAAAGAACCAATAGCAGCTACTGTTTGAGTGAATAAATCAGCTCCTAAATAATCTAAAACCTGATATTTAACAGTGTGAACATTTTTGAGATCAGATAAACTCTGAACAGACAGATCTGATGTGCAGGCTGATTAAGGAGCTCTGCTGCCACCATGTGGAGTGGAGTGGTAATGACCCTCAGAGAAGACTCAGTCTGAGACTCAGTCTGTGTTTCTAGTCAGCATTGGTACTCTGGCTGCTGTGGCAGTGTTACCTGGACAGGTGTGCTCGTCTCTGTGTTACCTGGACAGGTGTGCTCGTCTCTGTGTAACCTGGACAGGTGTCCTCGTCTCTGTGTAACCTGGACAGGTGTGCTCGTCTCTGTGTAACCTGGACAGGTGTGCTCGTCTCTGTGTTACCTGGACAGGTGTGCTCATCTCTGTGTTACCTGGACAGGTGTGCTCGTCTCTGTGTTACCTGGACAGGTGTGCTCGTCTCTGTGTAACCTGGACAGGTGTGCTCGTCTCTGTGTAACCTGGACAGGTGTGCTCGTCCTCTCAGGTTGTGTTGTGTCGTTTGCTGGCTTCCTGCTTCTCCTCGTTCAGCTCATTTCCATCCGTGTGTCCGAGCAGCGGTCTGACATGAAAGCATCCTGTTGTGGTCGTTTTGGAGGTTTTGTTTGTTGGACTGATGTTGTGATTTTTCTCTCACACTTTTATCAGAACTACGGTTCTTCTTAAGGTACAGCTGTTTGTCTAGGATGTGTATTTTTGTATTTTTGAAGCTGAAGAGGGCCACATGTGAAAATCAAATCAGTATGACCTTAAAGTTAAAAGTTCATAGCCTAAACTTTTTCTTAGGCTATCATTATAATGATAAGTGACCTGAATTATTATCTAATCACTAGAGGTATAATGGTACAGAAATATTTCGGTTCGGTACGTACCTCGGTTTTGAAGTCACGGTTTGGTACGTTTTCGGTACGGTGATTGAAGAGGATAAATAAAATTTCATTTTGATTTTTTAAATTAAATTGTATTAAAATAAATAGGCTAAATAAATTACATTTAAATTATAAATAATGCTGCCACCTCCCTTCAAAAGTTCTTCAATGATTAAAAATATTAATAAATAAATACATTTTTGAATAACTAGGTTACTTTCATTGATATATTGACATATTTATACCCATTCTTTAAACACTAAAATTTCCCAGCTAACTTGAACGCATCATCACACAACCGCAAGTTAGCCTGTGAAGTATGCAAATTAGGTCTTTTTTGCCAATTTCAACACAGACTTCAGCACTGGACTACTTTTTTAACCAATGGGACCTACTACAAAGTTTGGAAGAACTTTTCACAGCCCTTGTTAGAGGATAAAGAGGTTAAAGCCGTGTGAAATCTGAGGATAACTTTACCTATGACACAGCTGCAGAGTCTCTCTCTCACTCCTCCGAGGCTGATGGTTGAAGGTAAAGTTAATGTAATTCACAGAGCCAGAGCACCATTGCTATACGGGTGATTTACATGAAGCCGCTAGCTCTTCTAACTCCACATGCGCCATCACTCTTCTTCGTTTGTTTTTGTAACTGCTCCTTCTTTTGTAATGACGGTTACTGGCAGCTTTTAGGCTCATTGCTGCCCCCTAAATTGAAGTGAGAACTTACTTTTTAATACTCACTCAGACGTATTTGTCGTATTACTGCGTGCAACGAACCGTGACGGCAGTACCGTGACGGTATGGGACGAATACAAATACCATTACACCCCTAGTAATCACTGAAATGACTCTTATTTCTGATTCTTAAAAAAGTAAAAAATAGATATTTATATATTTTTAAGATTTGATTTTGAATTCTTTTGAGATTAGATCATTCTGTAATTTAAACCCAGTTTTAGACTTAAAATAAAAATTCTGTCGTATATGGACAGATGGTGACCTAACCTCAGTCGACCTGAATTTTTGAATAATTTTTGCATTTGTAATTTTTGTCTTAGTGTTTCCTTGTTTAGAAACTAGAATGGCCGTCTGAGGCGGCAGACCCACGCCTAAGCAGCGCCACCGAGGAATTCACGCTCTCATTGATTACTGTGGTGTTCAAAATTTTGAAGTCTGAGAAAAACCGAACATGTGCGCGGATCATCACCAAAATCTAACTGATTCTCCCCGGTCACTATCCCGATATTCCCTGAAAGTTTGGTGAAGATCTGACTTTCCGTTCTCGAGTTATCTTGTACACATACATACGAACAAACAAAGATACGGAACCCTTTACATAACCCCCTGCCGATTTCATCGGTAGTAATAAAATAATAAAATAATATTTGGCCCAAACTTCTGATTTATTCCCGGTCATCTGAGTTTTTTTAGTCTATTATCTTTAAATTCAGGTCCATCTGAGAATATACTAAAGTTTTTCACATGTGGCCCTCGTTGTCTGTCGTAGTTCCAGAACATTCCTTGTCTCTTTTTTTGCTGTCTGTCAGGATGAACTGTCTCTCTCCTTTGGCTTTCCTGTATTTTGACCTCTGCGAGCCTCCGTCTTCCCTCTCCCTCCCTGTTATCCTGTAGGTAGCGTCTCTGGAGTGTATCTATGACGGACAGCACCTCCCGGAGCTCCCCTCCCCCACGCCTTCCACCCTCTACCCCCACGGAGAGGACAGCCCCCTCCCCTCCTGCTCCTCCAACCCTTACCCCCCAATCCAGGTAAAAAAAAAAACAAAAAAAAAAACAAGCCCCTCCCACCACCCCATCCTGGCTGTTGTCATAGTAACCCCAACTTCAGCGTCACCATGCTGGAGTAAAGACTTCAGTCATGCTGCTCATAAATCATTGTACTTTCCTCATCTTCATTCTAAGAAAGTTTATACAAATCAAATGTCATGCTCTCATTGGTTGGTTTTGGTGATGTCACAGGGGGTGGAGCTTGACGGCTTCATCAGGGCTCAAGGAGAGATCTTAGACTGTGGTCAACAGGTGGTTCTTCTGGAGTTTTGAAACTTGTCCAGAGATGGAGCATAGAGGACACCTGTAGGGAACAGTTGGTGGGGTCTGTTAGGACTCTGTGTCTGTAGGCAAGGGGGACAGAGAGAGACTGACGGCCAAAGGCATGCTGGGATTTAAAGGAGAGAACAAGGATCATGTAGCTGACGCTGAAATTCACTCAGAGCCAGTCATGGAGGACACTGGGCGACCTCTAAGTGGACAAAATCTGACCAGTTTCCTCTTAAGCACCCTCTAAGTCAGGGATGTCAAACTCAGTCACAGCAGGGGCCGGATACTGGACTCAGGTCTAACCTGAGGGCCTACCAGGGCCAACACAACCTAAAACTGTAAACCTCATTTCACCAGTGATAAAATAAGAAAAAAAAACAGCACTGATGATAAATCACTTGGAAATCCAAAAGAGTAAAAATGATAAGTTTTTAAAAGCTCAAAATCTGAGATAAAAATTCCAACTTGTTAGTTCCAAAGGTCAGAACACGATATTAAAAATAGAAAAATAATGTTTTAAAGAACAAATATATGAGTAGAAAGTTGAAATCATAAGTTTGAAAGGTCAAAATATGACTTAAAAATTTAAATCATAAGTTAAAATGTCAAAAGATGACTTAATTGTTTGTCTCCCAGGTGAAAATATGGGGTTAAAAAGCCGAAGTTAGGGGTTGAACATTTCAAAATATATGCAAAAATCCAAAATAATGGCTTAAAAAATTACAAAATCTGACTTAAATTTAAAATTGTGAGTCTAAAATGTGAAAATATGATATAAAAAGTAAAAATTGTGAATTCAAAATATCAAAATATGAGAAAAATGTGAAATTCTAAGTTTATGAGTCAATATGTTGGATTAAAAAGCCAAAGTTAGGGGTTGAACATGTCAAAATATGATACAAAATTTAAAATAATGAGTGGAAAACATAAGAATATGACTTAAAATGTATAAATTTTTAATCTAAAAGATAAAATATGGCATATAAAGTAAAAATTATTAGTTTAAATGGTCAAAGTATAAAATGAAAAATCAAAATCATAAGTTTGAGTCGTAATCTTGAGATGCAAAATTGAAAATATGAAATGAAAAATAAATATATATTGGTTTCCCCACATTCCTGACTTTTTATCTAAATTTTCTAACTCTTTACTTTTTCAGATGTTTATGTCTTAACAAGGATTTTTTAAATAATCAAGTTGAAGTTTACATTTTTATACCGGAGTAAATCTGCGGACCTCAGACTGGTGGGCCATTTAGAATACCAATATGATATGATAATGTGGGTTGGATATAATTGTTCCACGGGCCGGATTTGGCCCCAAGGCCTTGAGTTTGACACCTGTGGTCTAGGGGAACATCGGGGTATTCCAGTCCTGTTTCCTGACCCGAGTAGAGGGGTGGATTCTGCCCTGACCCAGCTGCAGGTCTGAGGCTTGGGTAGAGAATCTAACCAGAAACTGGAGGGGAGGTTTTCACTGAAGATGCTCATTAGACGGTAAAAACAGAGCATGGAGAAGGAAGTCTTGGCTGGTCATTCATAGCTGCTGTCAGTCGTCATGGGATCGCCAAAATGATGGCCTTTAATCCCAGAGACACGTGATGAGAAGACAGCTGATTGGCTCTTAGATTGATGTGTGAATAATCGTCCTGAGCGCTGGTTGTTGTACCTCATATTAGTCTTGTCAAAGAGCAGGACCTCCACCTGTCCCGTCACCTGCTCTGTGAGTGAGTTTTTCAGTTCACCGTGACTCTGTTTGGTGAAGAACTCTCCACATCCTGCTCCTCATTGTTTCCTCCACGTTTGATCTGCCGCAGCCTCCCGTCCCCATCCTGACGTCAGCCGGCACTTATCTCCAACACCTCGGCCGCGATAACGCGCTGAATGAGTCGTCGCGTCCCACAAAGACGGCGAAGGCTGCTGGGAGGACGTACTGTACACTCCTTTTCTATTATTCCTTTCATTTTTTCATCTCTCTTCCTCCGCCTCTCGCTCGCTCTCCTCAGCAGCGCCATGGCAACACAGGAGATGAATGCCGACAAAGAAAATCCTGACGGCAGGAAAAAGGAGGAGGTGGAGGTGGAGGAGGAGGGGGTTGAACCTGCGGAGAAGGACAAGGGCAGATTTAGTGAGGCTCCGTGTTACACGGTGTGATTGTAAAATGCAGAATAGCCGGCCTCCAGTGAGATTTACAGCAGCTCTGCTGTATATTTATCACCAGCACAAAGGACTCAGAGGCCATGAAATGACTTGTCACTAATGCTTCCTCTCCATTGTCTCATCTCTGCTACACTTCATTCCCAGCTGCAGCAAAGGATGCTGGGAAGACAGGCCAGCTCTATTTATAGCTTCCAGTCAGTGCTGGAATTTCAGGGAAGTCGTGAAATTTTAGGGGATGCAGGGTTGTAGCATCAAGGAAAGCAGAATGTCAGTTCTGGACTATTTTTAGACCGATGCACACATTTCAATAATTGTTTCTGATGATGAAGAGTCTCTTTGAATCATACAGACCAGGACCGAATTAATACCCCCCAAACACAGCAAGGAATTTTTCACACAGCTTCAGTAAACATCCTGGTTTTTCTTTTGATAATAACATTATTTTACTTCACACAGACAAACAAAACTATTTCACAAAAACCAGCAGGGTCTTATTGATGATCCTCCTTTTTGTTGAGCCTTATCGAGGATGGTCTTTAACGCTGTAATGCTCAAAGCTTTTAAAATCCACATATGGTGCTTTCACACTAGGGGCCCGGTCCCGGATCCGAGTGCTCTTTAGCTGAAAGTCCGGTTCGTTTTGGTAGTGTGAATGCAAACAGACCGCGCCAGGGCACCAGCCCCAGGCCCACATGGGGGTGGTGGTCTCGGGCGCGATTCAAGTCAGTGCTGGCTCGGTTCTGATGAGATAGGAATGCAACCGCGCTCGGATATGGGACAGAGCGTCGTATCAGCTTTATGACGTCATCCTAAAAGCTAAACTTCTTTCCACAGCGCAGCAGTTTGTTCACGTTTTTCCTCAATAAAGGGCGGAAATCATCAGAATCCAGCCAATAAACGTGTTGTGACTCACCTTACAGATGAACACAAGTTGGAGTCAGTGAGAGGAGGTGCAAAGGCAATAAAAGTCTCCTGTCACCTCAAAAACCGCTGTATCTACACAGCGCAAGCCCATTTAACCCTCTGAGCTGTAGTAGATGTGCAGACATGAAGAGCTGGCATCTTAAAAAGTGATTTTAATTCATCCATGGCTGCAGGATGGACTTTTTGCCGGGTCAAAACATAAACAGTCGTCGCTCAGGTCATGACCCAAATGGTTGCCATAGTAGCGTCTTCTTCTCTCTGCTCCTTGTTGGGGTTGTAAACCAGCTATGTGCATACCGCCACCTGCTGTTTCAGACAGAGTAAATACGGGTGGGCTCGGGCACGGATCGATGTTGCTAGTGTGAAAGCAAGCCGGAGGGGGGAGGGGGAGGAATCACGCCGCGGCGCGGTTCGAAACAACTGGGCCTAATGTGAAAGCGCCATTACACTGAGGGTTATCTTTAGTCTAAAAACTTCAGTCAAGGTTTCAGCTGTCACTGGAGAAATGAAACCAAAGAAATCAGTTTACACTGGAGAGAAAGAACTTTAGATGCTCACAGAGCAGGAGAAGGATCTACTAAGTTATCACAGCATTTCTAAGAGTCAAGAACTGGAGTGAGAAGGATAAACAGAATACTCAAAGAGAGCCACACAGTCCAGAACAAGCCTGGCAGAAGAGGAAGAGAAAGATCCCAAAGACTCTGGAAAGAAAACTAGTGAGAGATGTGGCTAAAGACCCCAGAACAACTGACAAGACTCTAGAGAAGGACTTAGACCCCGTCCACACGGCTCCTTTTTTCATCCTCAAACCTTGTAATGTGTCCAAAGAGCTGAATTTTTAGTTATGCTAAATATATTTAAATATCAGTATCGCCTGAAATGAATCTGTAAATATCGGCATATCAAAAAAGGGGCAAAGCTGATTTTAAACCGCTTTGTTCTGCAGCTTGGGACTAAAAACGCGCGGTCCAGACAGGAGAAGCTGAAATTCACTAAGCAAAGGGTGGGATTCATCATTTAAGGCTGAGTGTAACTGCGTAGTATACAGGAATGCTGGATAGATCCTGCCATTGGTTGTCATAGCCCCTCACAAAGCATTCTGGGAAAACAAGATGACATTTAGCTCTTGAGCTAGAGGCAGAAGGAAGCAAATCATTCAGAAATGGATAAAAAGATGTTCAATGCCAGATAAACTGTTGTTGATTGAATCTCTTAACAGTCACTCAAGCTGCAGGCTCGCTGCAAAAGTTTCTGTAAGGAATTCAGAGGCCTGGATGTAGCATCAACGGAGCGCCGCAACAGCTAGTATCTAACGGACAAACAGTAAGAGGCTATGATTTATGACTCAGAAGTTATTGCCTCTTGTTGTATTTGACGACGCTGGTCTGGAAGGGTTAATGAGTGAATACTCACTTTCTCTCTCTTCCCTCTAATTTTGAACTACAGTGTAAACTTCAGTCTAAAACTGTGTAACTGAACCTGCTCAACCAAAGAGGCTAACTGTTTGAAAATATCTTGGCAAGAGCCACAATCACAGTGGTGAAAAATGGGTTAAAGTGGCAATAAAATAAGTTAAAGCTGGTAAAAAATGGTCAAAAAGAGGCAAAATTTTGGCTAAAAATTGGTGACCGGGGTTAAAGTAGGCATAAGATGGCAAAAACTGGGTGAAAAGTCACAAAAATGGAGAGAGAACTGGCAGAAATGGGTGAGAAGTGACAAAAAATGTGTTACAGGTGGCAAAAATGGTTATAAAGCGGCAAATAAGGTGACAAAAAAATGAATGAAAGTGTTTAAAATGAGCAAAAAGGTGGGGAAAATGGGCAAAAATGATGTTTACTGGCAAAAGACAGCTTAAATAGGATAAAGGGAAAAATACAAATTGGAAAAAGGATAAAAAAGGCAAAAAGGTGAAAAATAGGGGAAAAAGTGACAAATATTGGCAGAAAATGGCAAAAAGAAGAGGCAAAAATGGGCTGAAAGCAGCATAAAAATGATTTAAAAAATTGCGAATAAGGGCAGTGGAGAAAGATACAGAATAAAGGTTGACAATTAATTTTGACAATTAAAGTGTACTGTAGAATTGTGGGAAACAAACTGATCATTGCTACATGCAATGGATAATTTCTGAGGTCAAAGTCCCTTTTTAAAGGTTTTCTGGGGGAATAATATTCAAAATTAAGACATAAAAGACCACAAATCATCACAAAAGAGCCACATGTGGCTCTAGAGCAGTGGTTGCCCCCCCCACACACACACACATCAAAGAAAGCTAAGCCTCCCTTGGACCCACTTGGATAAAGTAAACATAATTTGAATTTATTTTTATTGACAAAATCCCAACATAACAGACCTATATAGACTCGTTCTTGACCAAAGATCTACGTCCAAACTGTCCATTATTATGTGTATTAGGACCACTCTTGGAAAAAAAAAAGACAAATTTCAAGAAGAACAAAAATCAGGTTTAAAAAATTAATTCATTAAAATAAAAAAACATTTTTATGACTTTAAAAGTGGAAAATGTCCCTGAACCCCGGATAAGAATTTTAAGATTATAAAGCCCAAAGTCAAAATCTGACCGCTTTTCTCAGTTTGGTTTCTTGTGAATCTTTGACTTTACGCTGTTGGAAAATTAGGATTTAAAAAACTTTTAAACTTAAAAATATATATATAAAAAATTGAGTTTCTAATGTCAATTTAAGATGTTTTAAATTCTGAAATTTTGATTTTTCCATAATCTCAAAAATTTAGATTTTTTTTTTTCCAAACAAAATTTTGACCTTTTTGATTAGAAATCTGCTTCTCCTTATATGTTAATCTTTTAGGTTAGCCCCTATATTCTATACTACATTAGGTTTTTAATCATGATTCTTTTTTTTTAAATGAAGATCTAATTTTGACAATGTCAGAGCAGACAGGGTCTCGTGCCCCCCCTGAAATCTGAGGTGCCCCATCTAGGGGTCCCTGGACCCCAGGTTGGGAACCACTGCTCTAGAGCCACATGTTGAGTATCACTGGTCTCAAACATGCTTTAATGTAAACACTGATGTACTAACAGAATAAACTTTGTGGGCTGAGAGAGCAAGGAATGAAGAGCTGTTCATGAACGAGTCTGTTCTTCTAAACGACTCTTTAATGTTAGCTACAGTAGCTGGCTCCTGCTTGAGTGCCAGTTTCCTTTATTTCACCCTTTGTCCTAACCTTGCAAAGCAGATGGATACGCCCATTTCCTTGTTTTTCACTGGTGAATCCATCTTGCAAAGCTCTCATCTGAACCGTTTGGGCCTGGTTAGAAAGTGACAGGACCAATCAGCAATGAGGGGCAGTACTTTCAGGCGCAGCAGAGTCGTGATGTAAACAAGGAGCAGCAAGAGCTGGTGCAGTTATGGAGGAAGAGATTAGCATGGATGCTGCTAAAGCACCAGTTTTTTCAGAGCTTGATGACATTTCTTCGTTAAAAGAAGAACAAAGAACAGCAGTGAGTTGTTTTCTTTTCAAAAACAACAAAAGTCGAGTACTGACATGTCTATAGTCGCCATGTTTCACATT
This sequence comes from Cheilinus undulatus, assembly GCF_018320785.1. Classification (NCBI taxonomy): domain Eukaryota; kingdom Metazoa; phylum Chordata; class Actinopteri; order Labriformes; family Labridae; genus Cheilinus; species Cheilinus undulatus. Next base: position 48,765,738 of record NC_054877.1, read on the forward strand.
ATTCCTCAGTAGCTGCGCACGCGCAGCTTGATAGCAGCTATGTCATTTGTTTTGTTGCTCTGATTGGCCCGTAGAGATGTGACAGACAGAACGTTCATCCAATCACAATCCAAGTTTTTTTCAAAGCCTCTGCCTTTCCCACATGCTTCCTATTGAAGCTTTCCCAGATGGACGTGTGAAACAAATCCATCTGGCGTGTCAGGTTACCTTTGTCCTTGTTTAATCCACATTTAAAAAGCCAAACTGGTACCAGATGAAGAACCAGCTTTACTGAGCTGAGTCATGATCTGGATCTCCGTAAAGAGACGGATTTCCGTCACAAGAGAGACTGGATAAGCATCAGCTCAGGAATCATGGGTAAGATTCGAGTTTAATGAGCTGAACCGGGACAGAACTGGAGTGGACCAAACCGGACTGCTTCATGGAAACGGATCGTCGAGGCTTTTTCGCCTGAATATTTCACTACTTGAGGACACAGAAGTAGCTCAGTAATTAGGAATGTTGCTATTTTTGCCTTATGCATGCTTGGCATGGTAATAAAGCTCAAACATGGCCTTTTAGTAGCGTTTCTCTATACAGAAGTAACTACCTGCCCCCCATCTGGAGTCCTCCATGGCTCTATGACGTCACCTGTAAAGAGCCTATAATCGCCAAAGTGTCCTCATCTTTTTAAAATCAGATCTAAGTGTGGTTTTATGTGTAGCTGGCCTAAATTGAACCAACTGTCAGGAGATCCCTGCATCCCCTCTCACCCCGCTGTCCATCAGCGAGTGATAACTCAGCGTTTCACTGGCGTGAGTTTTCCCCGCTGGCTCATGTTTGGAAAGAGACTCAAAATCTGAGGACTGAAGTAGGACAGAGGTCAGCCGGCCCAAACCCAGCGGACTGACAACCAGGAGGAGGAGGAGGAAGGAGCTGAGCGAGGTTTCCAGACTGCAGAGAGATCAGAGGAGTCATTTCTTCCTCGCCTGCGCTCTCTTTAAACGCACACTCGCTCTGTCAGACACAGAGTCGTCTCTCCGTAGCGTCAGCCCTGCAGTCTGTTGTTGCCGTCTGCCTCACATAGACGGAGGCTGCTCCGGAGGGATGCTCCGTCACCCCGGCAGGCTTATCTCCCCCCAGAGGAGCCGCTCTTCTCTGTTTTTGGTGAAGTTCAGCGTCTAACGGCTGACCGGCTATCAGAGGAGGACAACCTCAGCAGCTCCTCCGCAGCCTCCGTGTTTGTGTCTGCGAGGAAGAGGAGGAGGGGGACACAAGGTGGAGTGACGCCCCCCCTCCCTTCGTCTGCCTGCTCTCCAGCCAGCACCACCTCCGCCACCACACAGCCTGCAGCAGGAGCAAGAGGAGAGGAGGCGACACAGCACCTCCACCTCCACCTTCACCGCGGCAGCAGCATGCTCAACTCCGTGTGGTACGCCAAGAAGATGGGCCGCCGCATCATGGGCACCCTAAGGAGAACCAAGCGGCTCCACCGGCGCCTCCTGGTAGGTCACACCTCCCCTTTCCTCCCCTCAGCCATGAGAAATAAATCATAAAGCTGTTGAGGCAGCAGGAGTCGTTTAGTCAGCCTGTAAACATACAACCATGCTCCACTTAATGTGCATGTGTGTAAATGTGGATGTGACGCTGCTGCCGGAGCAGGCAGATGTGGAAAAGTTGCAACAGGAGAGCTGCTGCTGCTGCTGCTCCTGCTGCTGCTGCGTCATGTGTCGGATCAGGATTCATCCAGAAACTGTCACATCTGCTCCGGTTCTAGAAACACCTTCAGCTCCGTCTCACGGCGCTTTAATGTTTCCATCAGATAAACAGAGACTCATCGTAAACATGAGCACGGCGGTGATTGGTGGACGAGGCTGCAGCGGCTGAGAGCAGGTCGTTACTCTAAACATGAGATGGGTTTGTGCGTCGTTAAACGTTTCGGTGGTTCAGAGCTGCTGTTTGCTCCACAGCTCTCGTCACCCTGTTTCTTCCTCGCTTTCATAAAGCGTGAGTGAGCGATGCAGAGGTTTACCTGCATAAACAGCAGCATCATGTTCTGGGCAGATGTGAGGAACCCCTGCAATAGCACATGCCTTCTCTGGCGTTGCCTAGCAACCTCCAGGCTCCTGACACGCAGCGCTGCTTCCAACGCTTACGCTAACACTCATGCATTCCTCTGGTTTCCCCCTAAAACATTTATACCTTTAAAAAAAAGGATCAGGGCCTTTTAAACACTGAGAATGCTGTTCTTCCATCTTCATCCTGCTTCTTTATGATGCTAATTAAAGATAGCTTCATGATTGAAAGATCGTTTTAGACATAAAATCCACAGAATGAATTTAAAACTTAGTCTTTAGTGGATATGAGGCTTCAACAGTCCTGAGAATCTATCATTTTGACTTCCTTCAGAGCTAAACTCCACCTGTTGAGCTCCTTTTACGTGTTCTCTGTCTTGTTTTTAACCCTCTGAGGCCCATTCAGACCTCTGCAGACAGTTTTCTCCCTTAGAAAAGAAAATCAGCTCTAAACTCTGCACCAACACAGAACATCTTCCCCTTTATGGCTATAAGAGCCTGCTAGAGCACTGTGAGCCACATTTAACGCTGAGGGCAGTCATGCTGTCATGGCACCAAAATTTAACTTTGATAGTAAATTTAGAATCAAACTGAAAACTGAAAGGATTCTGCTTCAATGTTCTATACGAGTGGTGTAAAGATAAAGCGATCTGAACGTCAAAGATCTGAGTGTATCAGTCTGTGGAGGCCTGGCTTGGTGAAATGTGACATGGATCAGTCATTACACCAGCTTTAACGTTGGAGAATGGTTCATTCAGACTCTGCAGATTGTTGTAGCTTGTCCAACATACTCTGGCTCAGCATCTCTAATCACCTGTGACCTGTGGTGACCTTTTACCTTTACACAATCGTGACAGTGCCCACTAGCTTGCTAGCTAGGTGGTTTACACAGAGCAGAACAACTTCTAGTTACTCTTCTGTCCCTCAGAAATCCAGTCATGTGGACTAAATATGAAGGAAGGCTCACTTTAGAAATGTCATTTTGTCTGCATTCTGGAGAAAATTGTTGTTGTACAATGGCAGCTCATAAATCTCACCTGTTAAGATGGCAAAGCTAAAGATTAGCTCAGATGCTAACGCTAGCAAGTAGCACAAAGAGACCTGAATATTAGAAAGTTTCTTAGTTAAATCAGTGTTAGTGTCTCAGTCTAGTTTACGTCATCACAGATCTATTTTTTATTGTCTCAGTCTAGTTTTAGTCATCACAGATCTATTTTTTATTGTCTCAGTCTAGTTTTAGTCATCACAGATCTATTTTTTATTGTCTCAGTCTAGTTTTAGTCATCACATCTATTTTTGTTAGTCTCAGTCTAGTTTTAGTCATCACATCTATTTTTGTTAGTCTCAGTCTAGTTTTAGTCATCACATCTATTTTTGTTAGTCTCAGTCTAGTTTTAGTCATCACATCTATTTTTGTTAGTCTCAGTCTAGTTTTAGTCATCACAGATCTATTTTTGTTAGTCTCAGTCTAGTTTTAGTCATCACAGATCTATTTTTGTTAGTCTCAGTCTAGTTTTAGTCATCACATCTATTTTTGTTAGTCTCAGTCTAGTTTTAGTCATCACATCTATTTTTGTTAGTCTCAGTCTAGTTTTAGTCATCACATCTATTTTTGTTAGTCTCAGTCTAGTTTTAGTCATCACATCTATTTTTGTTAGTCTCAGTCTAGTTTTAGTCATCACAGATCTATTTTTGTTAGTCTCAGTCTAGTTTTAGTCATCACATCTATTTTTGTTAGTCTCAGTCTAGTTTTAGTCATCACATCTATTTTTGTTAGTCTCAGTCTAGTTTTAGTCATCACATCTATTTTTGTTAGTCTCAGTCTAGTTTTAGTCCTCACAGATCTATTTTTGTTAGTCTCAGTCTAGTTTTAGTCATCACAGATCTATTTTTTATTGTCTCAGTCTAGTTTTAGTCATCACAGATCTATTTTTGTTAGTCTTAGTCTAGTTTTTATCGTGGGAAAAATGGCTATCGAACAATTCACGTCAGAGTTTTAGTCGACAAAATAAAAACAAACACTGAAATAAATAAATGACAAGTGAAGAGCAGCCTGTTTGAATATGTTTATTTAAAATGTATGACGTTCACTCAGCCCTGACATTTATCTGAACAAAACAAAAACTAATAAAAAGTAAACTTAGAAACCAGCAGTAAAAAAAATCAATAAAGCTAAACTGAAATTGGATTCAGAAAGTGAAATACTCAATATTAGGATATTTTACCCAATATTAGGGTATCACTTCATCAGACCAAACATGTGACTGTGTGAAATGTTGTTGACTGTCAGAAAGCTGATCATTCTTCTGGATGCTTCTTATTGAGGTGGTGGGTAGGGATGTTCTGATACCATTTTTTCCTTCCTGATATGATTCCGATACCAAGGTGTTGGATATCGGCTGATAGTGAGTCTGATACCAGTGTGAACTTTCTAGACTGACTGTTCAGACTAACAAATTATTTTAGACCTTAATTTGACTCAGAACATGGCTCAACTATTAGAACTGTAAATGTCCAGCATCTCTGTGAGCCTAAATGTGTTTTCCTGCTGATTATTGAGTTTTACTGCTAAATATTAAAATAATAATACAGGAGGCTGCAGCACAGGCTCTCTCTATCTCTTTTTTAATGCAAATTTTAGTGCACTTTTCCAAACACAATATGAAACTTACAAGTGGCATATTAACAATTGTTGTTTACAGATATGTACTAAATGTATACAGTTGTGTAAATCATCAAGCACATTGAACTCTCTTCTTTCTGCTATTTTGTGCAGCATCACGTGATTACAGAACAGCCTGCTATTGGCTGACGGACACTCAGAGAGAAACAGTATGACGGTTAGCATTCAAGCTAGCGGTTATAAATGATCGTAATTCAGTTAAAATGGATAAAAAGACGTTCAGTATCGGGTTTACTGGTGTGGATTTAATCATTAAAGTCCCCAAAACACACACGAGTTCCAGGCTCGCTGAAAATGCTGCTGCAAAGATTCAAAGGCATCAATAGCATCAATGGGAAGGCACAACGGCTAGCTTCGATTTATGGTTCAAACTTATTTAACTTTTTTATAAACTGTGTCACTTCTTGTCTTGTACGACAGCGCCAGTCTGAAAGGAGTTTTGACGATCACATTCTGCTGCGCTAAAAACTGAAGCCCGTTCAACAGCGGCAGCGAAGACGAATTGATTTCCGGTTTATAGCATATGCAGTTAACATGGGTATGAAGCTAACTATAACGTTAAACCAAACGGTATCGGATATGCATAAACCTGTGTACCCATACCTGCATTTTAAGCAGTACTGGACGTATTTCTGATACAGGTATCGGTGTTGGAACAACCCTAGTCATGGGTTATGGTGTGAGGAGCCTCATACTGAGGAGTCTGATATTTTTCCAACCCCACTGACAGACGGTCAAAACATTAGGAACAGCTCACTTTAATCTCAGTAATGAATATAAAGTAAAAAGAATCGTCTCTCTGACAGTGCCAATATTTACAAAGTCATACATTTAAAGTAGAATTCATGGTAGAGATGCTGGTGAACATTACATGGCACTGATGTGTCTAATGAATAATCAGTGATGAATTTGTTATCATCTACAGGTAAAAGCGGTTTGAATGCTCCTCTCTGATGTCCTCTAAACCTGCATTTTCTCTCCTCTGTCTTTCTGAACGGTGAAGTCATTATAAATCAAACTCTAACCAGACACACACACACACTTGTCCTAACCCATGTTACTCTACTTTGCTCTGGTCTTACCTGAAAGCATGCTGTTGCCTGAGTGAGCATAATATTACATTAATATTACATAACTGTGAGATACTGAACCATTACTGGGTCATCAGTTAAAGTTTACAGCTAGCTAGTTGCTAACTTTAGCATGATAAGCAGACAAACTCGAGGCGCTTCATGACTCGCGGAATGGAAACAGGAAACTTACAGCGTTATTGTTTATGTCAGTAACTGGTTCTAAACTTACCACTGAGGCAAACGCTTCTCTTAAACAAATCTGATGCTCAGCCACGCTGCTCTGGGCTCTGGGCTCTGGGCTCTGGGCTCTAGTCTCTGCTGTAAGGAGGTAAATATGGAGCGTGTGACAGGAAAGGAGTCGGAGCGCCCTCTACTGGTTAAATAATGGATGGTAGATATGTCCAAGTAAAACCAAGTCATATTCCCTGCACTTAGAGAAAATACAAGTGTTGACATCAGCGTCTATCGGCCAACTTTCTGCAGATTATCTATGATTGTTAAAAGGCTATAATCAACCGATTAAATCAGCTGGCACTAATAATCAATATGTCTGAGCTCTCTGTTATTATATTAGAGAGCATGTCACTGATCTGGAGGTCAATTTAAGAAGGAAAACAAATGTCTGACATGTAGACTAAACATTCACTATGAGGAATTATGAAATAAGAAAGTATAATGTATTTAAATCTGTTTTACTGTGTATAATATTGATCTAGCTCATTGGTCTCCTGTAATGTCAGAGACACAGAGCTCTGTCTGTTGATTCAAATCTCCTCTAACTGTTTATTTAGCTGTTTAGGGCAAATTTAATATTTAGTTTTACTCATATCAGGATTAATGAAGTCAGGGAAGTTACAAGTACAGAAGGACAAAGAATTATTTACCAGTAAAACTCATTTCAATATTTGTCCCCTAACAATCTGTCAAAGTGAGACACCTGGGCAGGTGTGTGAAGACTTTAGTTCATAAAATGTCAGAATGTGTCAGGAGGCCTAGGATTTAGTCTCTTATTGGCAAACTCAAAGACAAACTATTTTGAAGAAAAAAGTTATTTATTAATTAATTTGCATTGGACTAATCTGAACCCAATCAAACCAGATCAGACTGAATCATTATGTTTTAATAAATCGTCAGTAAATCATATCCTAGTCTGTCTGCCTCATTTCATGTGAGTCAAGGTTGGCAGCTAATCTGATGTTAGATTTTACTAAAAATTAGGGATGCGCAATGTTTAATTTTTGCCGATATCCGATATGCCAATAGTTGTAGATTCATTTTAGCTGATACGGATTTCGATACCGATATTTAAATATGTTTGACATAACCAAAAATTTAGTCCTGAGAACATAATTTAAGGTTTGAAGATGAAAAAAAGAAGCTAACTGTTTTTCTTAAAACACGATTTTAAGTTTAAAGAATGAGGATGAATACAGAAAAAGATCTCAACTGACATAGGTCTGTTGGTCCAGCCTGAAACTCCACTAATTTATTAGTATATATGGCCAAAATTTATGGTTAATATATGCTGGTATTCATGGCCAAAATATCGGATGCAGATATCGGCAGAAATTTTGATATCTGCTGATACCGATATCATGCCGATAATATCGTGCATCCCTACTAAAAGTCAAATGTGATTCTATTCATACACTTAATTTGATAACATTTAATGTATGAAATATTCTGTATTTTAAACCTACCCTGGACCAGTGTTAATTTAAAATAAAAACGTTCGTCCACTACCTTTACTTCATGAGAAGGACGAGACTTAGACTAGCCAAAAACTGACCTTTGATGACGTAAACTCTGACGAAAAGTCTGTTTAGTTTTCATCAAGATTACCAAAACAAGACTAAATTGTAACGTATTTGTCACCAAGGACATTATAGTTAACTAAATAACTAAAACTAAAATTCAAAAATAATTTTAGTTAAGTGCAACTAAATAAAAACTTAGCTTTACAAAAAAAAACGGAAACTAACTAAAACTGGATGGTGTGCTTTCAAAACTAAATAAAAATGGCGACAAAATATCCTTAGTTTTAGTCTTTGACACAACCATCCTGACTGGACCCTACACCAGAGTCTGGGGAGAGGGAGATTTCCTGATCTGATTGGTCAAGACTTTAAACAATGTTAGTTTTATGTCTGGAGTTGTATTAAAACATCATCATTGAGTAAATAAATGATAAGTGAAGAGTAGCCTGTTTTAATATGTTTTTAAAAATATATGACGCTCTCTCAGCCCCAACATCTATCCGTAAAAAAACTAAAATGAATAAAAACTAAACTGAAATCAAACACAGAAAGTTAAAACGAAAAAAAAAAGAAACTAATGAAAAATCCAAAAGTATCATCACCTTGGTTCTTATCAGTCATTCTAAAGCCATGGTATTTCTCCACTGTTGGTAAATCTGTAAAAACATATCTGTATCTTTTCTGTCTCTCAGCTGTAGAAAGCAGGGACCCCAGGTTTGGCAGAGTGCAGAGAACGCACTACCATGATCTGGTACCAGATTTAGGCAAGAGGATAAATGCCTGGACTAGTAAAGACTAAAATGTGAGGACTTTTTATGGACTAAAACTAGACTAAACTAACAAACCAGCAGTCATGATGAAATAAAAGTAAACTGAAATTGAACGCAGAAAGTGAAAATGAAATAAAAATAAAAACTAATGAAAAATCCAAAACTATTATAACGTTGGTGACAACCAGTGGCAGGCTGTTCTGTGGTTCTCTGAGTCTCTGCAGACAGGAACATCTGATGTTGTTTATGTTCAGGTTTATGAGACGGCCATCAGTTTAAGAAGCTCTGGTTTAGACCAAGGTTGGTTACACAGAGAAAGCAACTAAACGTGGACATCTAAGAAGTGTAAATGCTGTCAGATTTAATGCCAGCGAGTCATTTTGTACATGCACTCCTGCATTCATCTTCCAGTTTAACAGTTTGTGTCAAACCCTAAAGTGTCAGCCTTTCTGAGGCTGTCTCCATTATTCCTTACAGTCAAACTGAAAAATGTTATGAAGTTTATCAACAACACATCTTATTGGACGCAAAGTCATTGGTCATTTCTGATTTCTACTGCAGATCAAAATGAAACCATCTAACAGAGATGTTCCTGTTGCTAAACCTTCCACGCTCTGAAAATCAAACATATCTTTAGTTTTTAGAGAAGAAGGCAGGAACTCTGGTGTTGTTTTGTCCGTGCCTGTTTCCTGACCTTGTTTGTGTAACAGGCTGTTCCTCTGTCTTGTAAATGTGCTGACAGTGATGTGAGCTGCAGCGTGTGTCGACCCCTGTGGCCTGTAGGGGGAGCTGTAGGCGTACAGCAGCCTTTAATCCTAATCTGCAGCAGATCCTGGGTGTCAGTGTCTCAGTGAGACGCTCTCTGTCACCATGGGACGTTTATTTACTGTGATGTGTTCTCTTCACTTCATCACATCGATTTACCATCTCAGTGCTGCGTTTGTGTTCCTGTTGTCATGAATCATGGGCCACTGTGGGGTCCATCCTGATTGGCTGAACACAGAAACAATAACACACATAACTGTTCTCATGACAGCTGAATGAATCAAAACATGCTATAAAAAGATCAGATCAATGCGTTTTAAAGACTGGTATTGTCGGTATGGATCTAGAAGAGACGTTCAGGGACACCTCGGGCTGCTTCATTGTTGGAGCGTTGATCCTGCAGCTCTGTGGAGCAGAAGATAAAATGTTGATGGGTCAAACTATCAGCGCCTGTGAGGGAAAGATCTGGAAACGCTCCTCCTACTGAACCCCTCCCTGATTCTAAATCCACTTATGAAATGTGTCCAGCTGCACAGCGCCTGTTTTCATGTCCACACTCGTATGTGGGTTATCACAGGACGATTTTTATGTTGCATAATTTCCCATTCATAATTTAGCAAAGATAAAGAACCATACTGCCCCGTCTGTCACAGCGGAAACATCTCAACCAGAGCCGTCATGATAGCAGAGGTCTGACTGTTGATATGATTCCTGTTAAAGTCAAACCATATTCATACCTGATCGATGCTTTTGGTTTTAAAAGAGAAAAATTAGAGCTGATATAGACTGATATTTACAGCTGATATAGGTTGATATTTACAGCTGATATAGACTGATATTTACAGCTAATAGATGTGGATATTTACAGCTGATATAGACTGATATTTACAGCTCATATAGACTGTTATTTACAGCTGATATAGACTGATATTTACAGCTCATATAGACTGATATTTACAGCTGATACAGACTGATATTTACAGCTCATATAGACTGATATTTACAGCTGATATAGACTGATATTTACAGCTGATATAGACTGATATTTACAGCTGATATAGACTGATATTTACAGCTCATATAGACTGATATTTACAGCTGATATAGACTGATATTTACAGCTGATATAGACTGATATTTACAGCTGATACAGACTGATATTTACAGCTGATATAGACTAATATTTACAGCTAATATAGGTTGATATTTACAGCTGATACAGACTGATATTTACAGCTGATACAGACTGATATTTACAGCTGATATAGACTGATATTTACAGCTAATATAGGTTGATATTTACAGCTGATACAGACTGATATTTACAGCTGATATAGACTGATATTTACAGCTGATATAGACTGATATTTACAGCTCATATAGACTGATATTTACAGCTGATACAGACTGATATTTACAGCTGATACAGACTGATATTTACAGCTGATATAGACTGATATTTACAGCTGATATAGACTGATATTTACAGCTGATACAGACTGATATTTACAGCTGATACAGACTGATATTTACAGCTGATACAGACTGATATTTACAGCTGATATAGACTGATATTTACAGCTGATATACTGATATTTACAGCTAATATAGACTGATATTTACAGCTGATATAGACTGATATTTACAGCTGATACAGACTGATATTTACAGCTGATACAGACTGATATTTACAGCTGATATAGACTGATATTTACAGCTGATACAGACTGATATTTACAGCTGATATAGACTGATATTTACAGCTGATACAGACTGATATTAACAGCTGATACAGACTGATATTTACAGCTGATACAGACTGATATTTACAGCTGATATAGACTGATATTTACAGCTAATATAAGTTGATATTTACAGCTGATATAGACTGATATTTACAGCTGATATAGACTGATATTTACAGCTGATACAGACTGATATTTACAGCTGATACAGACTGATATTTACAGCTGATATAGACTGATATTTACAGCTGATACAGACTGATATTTACAGCTGATACAGACTGATATTTACAGCTGATACAGACTGATATTTACAGCTGATATAGACTGATATTTACAGCTAATATAAGTTGATATTTACAGCTGATATAGACTGATATTTACAGCTGATATAGACTGATATTTACAGCTGATACAGACTGATATTTACAGCTGATACAGACTGATATTTACAGCTGATACAGACTGATATTTACAGCTGATACAGACTGATATTTACAGCTGATACAGACTGATATTTACAGCAGATACAGACTGATTGTATCTTTACCTGTTTTACATGATATTAACATGAAGTCTAAGATGTTGGGTTTTAGGATGTTAAAGTTGTCTATATCTATCTTTTTTAAGCTTCCCTCACAGCTGAACGGAGCTCGCTTTGAAAAGTGGAAACTGCTCAATCCTATCCAGTTGGTTCTGTGCAGTCTGGAGTTGTTTGTGTTCTAAAACCTGATCTTTCTTGCCTGTTCCCTGCTAATGTCTGTCCAGCCCCCCTCTGAATGATGGGACTTCAGTTCTTTGGGAGATCCAGATCATTTGGCTCAGCTCAGCAATAAGATTTGGTCTTATGCCTCCCAAATGGCTCTTTATTTAGTACCAGTGTGGCCTTTTTGAAATAAATAACAATAAAAATAGAAGAAGGGAAACCAGCTCTCAAATAGGAGCCAGCTCCTGTCATTCCCTATAAAGCTTGTAGTACAGGCTTCTTTCTGAACAACACATCATTACATGGTCATGTACCTCAAAATGTGTATTTAATTATTAGTATATCAGCAAATTTCTTTGAATGCATGTTGATGACAAAATGAAGGAGAAAAGCTGTTAAAGAGGAGCAGCTAGCTTCTTAGCTAAGTACTAGACATGGCATGTTTGTGTTTGTCCTTTCCAACATCAGTCTTATGAGGTGTGACAGTTCTTTCAACCATGAATCGGCGGACTGCAGTGAGTCTGGATCCACCTTTTAGGTTTAAATCAGTACACTTGGCACCACAACAGAGGGATGCCGAAACATTAGGATGATACTGATCAGTTATTGTGGAACTTCTCCAACATTTGACAGTGGGAACATAATTATCAAAGTAACTGGACTGTTTGGAACGGCAGCTGCCATTTAAATGTGCAGGGATCAACTTATATTGAAGTTTTGATGTTGTTTTAGTTGAAGAGACTTGGACTTTTGAAGTCGGTTTCTATTGTGGTACGGTTTGGCTGCAGCTCTGGAGGAAACAGCACATCAGCGGCAGCTCCTCAGCTCGAGGACTGTCAGCTTTTTATCTCCAGCAGAGGCTTAAAGCGGCTGCAGAGAAAGAGGAGCTGCTGCCGCTAACCAGGAGTCCTGGTCTCATCCCCCCCCCCGATGCTGACGCTGACATGCACATCGCTGTGTCTGAATCCGGGGGCGACATCGATTATTCATGCAGAGAGCGGAGCCGCCCCCCCCTCGTGCTGACATGTGCCACGCTCACTGAAGCCGATAAATTGGCAGGAGAATGAGAGAAGACAAGAGGGAGGGTGTCACAGAGAAAGAGCAGCCAAACAGGGAGGGGGTGACCGGGAGAGAAAAGAGGGAGTGTTGCTGTGCTTCGGTGGAGGCTGAGTAACTGGATTGAGTTTGGATATGTAGCTGCCGCTCTGCAGACACTGAACCAACCGGTCCAGATCTGAAGAAAGCATCCATAATTAATCCCTCCACCAATCAAGAATCTCCTCCAGGACGATGACCACGCATCACCCCTGGCAGGAGTTCAACTCTAAGGCCACGAACGGAGCCGAGAAGAAGCTCAACCTGCAGGAATCCCTTGCCCACCTGCACCCACTCCAGAGGCAGCACGCCATTGAGCTCCACCGACAGCAGCAGCATCAGCTGAGCCACCCGCAGGTCCACGCGTCCCTGTCCACGTTTACCTCCTGCACCGTGCCCGCGTCCTTCAGAGCTCGAAGTCGCTTTCTGAACCTGCGGGACAGTGTGAAGAAAAGCCCGACAAAGAGTACCGCCAAAGTGGGCTACAGCTGCCACACAGCGGGCCGCCCGGAAATACCCTGGGTCCCCTTCTCTTTCTGTAAGGTACTAAAATATCCACGACACGCTCTGTTTGAAGACGGGGGAGCTTTTGGCTTGTTCTCTGGTCGTCATCGGTAGTCGTTTCAGTCACCTGGTGAGGCAGTCTGTTTGACAAACCCGCTGAAGTTTGAGGCTCAAAGTTTGAGTTGTAGAAAGTGCTTAAATTAGCAGCACACAGGAAGGGAGGGAGGTTGAAATCTGGTCCTTTAACAGCTCAGTTCCACTCTTTCCAAACCTAAAAATCAGAAATGTTTGAGCTGGTAGTTACTCTTGTTACGGTCTCATGGATCCTTCAGTGCTAACGCTAATCTTGAGTTGAGCTCCGTCATTGAAATCAAACTACTGTTGCACAAACATTGACTGTCTGATAGTGTTTTTGAATATAACTGAACTACCAGCCAATAAGATTTAAGCACAACAGCAGTATCAGCACCTTCAAGTGTCAGTTTTGGGGTCAAAACCTTCTGTCTAGTTGTCTACAGCTGCAGGTCAGTCATCCTCCTCCAGTCAAAGCAGCCGTGGTAAGATCATAAAACAGAATGTAAGTTTAGGGGATAGATTTGTTTTCTCAGCATAAAATAGATATGCTTCTTTATTTATCAACAGCCAAGTACTGATAGTGGTGTCAGTAAGGGCTTGGATTCCTCGTAGTATTGGTGATGGTATTACTGGCATAAAAAATTACAGGAAAGGCTTTTTTGTTATAAATTCTGCATTTTTTGGTCACACAAGTACTATATTATTTTATTGGAAAAGAGGTGCTTCTTCATATTAACATTCTGTCTTGTATAATGTTTTATTATTTAGTAGTGGAGCCTCATCTGTCTAATTATCCTTTAACCCTCTGAGACTGACGTCATGCAAGACAAGAAGAGACTGTGATAAAAACTTAGATAACTTTTCAACCATGAATTTTTGCCTCTTACTTTTTTATCCTCTTGAAGTGACCTGGTGTACCGTTCTAATGACGCTATCCATGCCTACGAATTCTGTACAGAGGCTTTTCTAGCAAGCTTAAGGCTTGGGTGACTCTCCAGGATATTTAAACATCAACACCATTGTCTTATATTACACCTCTTTTTATTCTTTTTTTAATCCATTTTGGATCGTTTCTGCTGCTAGCTTTGCATGCTAACAGGCATATTGTATTCCACAATGCTTTGGGACGGGCTTTGACAGCCAGTGGCAGGCTGTTTGCACCATACTTTGTTAAACTGTACATTTCTTAACACTTAATCGCTAGAGGAGATAGCTTGAATAGCTCATAATGGAGAGAAAGAGAGACAGAGAGTGTGTGACGTGGAACTGAGAGACTGCTACATGGCCCTCAAAGCCTGTAACGCGGCCCTTTGGGCCTGTGTCATGGCCCTAAGAGTCTATGATGTGGCCTTGAGAGTCTGTGTTTTCGCCCCTAAAGCCTGTGTTGTGGCCTTCAGAGCCTTCTACGTGGCCCACGGAGCCTGTGTTGTGGCCCTTTGAGTCTGTGTTGTGGCCCTTTTAGCCTGTGTTGTGGCTCTTTGAGCCTGTGTTGTGGCCCTTTGAGCCTGTGTTGTGGCCCTAAGAGCCTGTGATGTGGCCCTTTGAGCCTGTGTTGTGGCCCTAAGAGCCTGTGATGTGGCCCTTTGAGCCTGTGTTGTGGCCCTAAGAGCCTGTGTTGTGGCCCTTTGAGCCTGTGATGTGGCCCTTTGAGCCTGTGTTGTGGCCCTAAGAGCCTGTGTTGTGGCCCTTTGAGCCTGTGATGTGGCCCTTTGAGCCTGTGTTGTGGCCCTTTGAGCCTGTGTTGTGGCCCTAAGAACCTGTGATGTGGCCCTTTGAGCCTGTGTTGTGGCCCTTTGAGCCTGTGATGTGGCCCTAAGAGCCTGTGATGTGGCCCTTTGAGCCTGTGTTGTGGCCCTTTGAGCCTGTGTTGTGGCCCTTTGAGCCTGTGTTGTGGCCCTAAGAACCTGTGATGTGGCCCTTTGAGCCTGTGTTGTGGCCCTTTGAGCCTGTGATGTGGCCCTTTGAGCCTGTGTTGTGGCCCTTTGAGCCTGTGTTGTGGCCCTTTGAGCCTGTGATGTGGCCCTAAGAGCCTGTGATGTGGCCCTTTGAGCCTGTGTTGTGGCCCTTTGAGCCTGTGTTGTGGCCCTTTGAGCCTGTGTTGTGGCCCTAAGAACCTGTGATGTGGCCCTTTGAGCCTGTGTTGTGGCCCTTTGAGCCTGTGATGTGGCCCTTTGAGCCTGTGTTGTGGCCCTTTGAGCCTGTGTTGTGGCCCTTTGAGCCTGTGTTGTGGCCCTTTGAGCCTGTGTTGTGGCCCTTTGAGCCTGTGTTGTGGCCCTTTGAGCCTGTGATGTGGCCCTTTGAGCCTGTGTTGTGGCCCTTTGAGCCTGTGTTGTGGCCCTTTGAGCCTGTGATGTGGCCCTAAGAGCCTGTGATGTGGCCCTTTGAGCCTGTGTTGTGGCCCTTTGAGCCTGTGTTGTGGCCCTAAGAGCCTGTGATGTGGCCCTTTGAGCCTGTGTTGTGGCCCTAAGAGCCTGTGATGTGGCCCTTTGAGCCTGTGATGTGGCCCTTTGAGCCTGTGTTGTGGCCCTAAGAGCCTGTGTTGTGGCCCTTTGAGCCTGTGATGTGGCCCTTTGAGCCTGTGTTGTGGCCCTTTGAGCCTGTGTTGTGGCCCTTTGAACCTGTGATGTGGCCCTTTGAGCCTGTGTTGTGGCCCTTTGAGCCTGTGTTGTGGCCCTTTGAGCCTGTGATGTGGCCCTAAGAGCCTGTGATGTGGCCCTTTGCGCCTGTGTTGTGGCCCTTTGAGCCTGTGTTGTGGCCCTTTGAGCCTGTGATGTGGCCCTTTGAGCCTGTGTTGTGGCCCTTTGAGCCTGTGATGTGGCCCTAAGAGCCTGTGATGTGGCCCTTTGAGCCTGTGTTGTGGCCCTTTGAGCCTGTGTTGTGGCCCTAAGAGCCTGTGATGTGGCCCTTTGAGCCTGTGTTGTGGCCCTTTGAGCCTGTGTTGTGGCCCTTTGAGCCTGTGATGTGGCCCTTTGAGCCTGTGTTGTGGCCCTTTGAGCCTGTGTTGTGGCCCTTTGAGCCTGTGATGTGGCCCTTTGAGCCTGTGTTGTGGCCCTTTGAGCCTGTGATGTGGCCCTAAGAGCCTGTGATGTGGCCCTAAGAGCCTGTGATGTGGCCCTTTGAGCCTGTGTTGTGGCCCTTTGAGCCTGTGTTGTGGCCCTTTGAGCCTGTGTTGTGGCCCTTTGAGCCTGTGTTGTGGCCCTTTGAGCCTGTGTTGTGGCCCTTTGAGCCTGTGATGTGGCCCTTTGAGCCTGTGATGTGGCCCTCTGTGTCTCTGCAGACAGGAACTGCTTAGAATAATGGCACAAATACAAAAATGTTCAAGGACTTTTTTGTATAAATGCCATTATTCCGAAGACTTTTGTCACAGATCTATGTTTTTTGTTTTGGTTTTGTTTGGTTTGTGTTTTTTTTCCACTTTTTGGTCCCTAAGGGATGACAGATCAAGTTTGTGTTGAACAAAAAAAAGTTTGTCATTGGTTTTTCTGAGTATGATATATCTAGGAGCTTTGCTCTAAAATCCACTCTGATTCAAGGATAAACTGATCAGATTTGGAGGTGAAAGGTCAAGGTAATCTAGCCTTGTGTTCATCCCTTGCCACCGATTGAGAGATCTCAAGATTCCTCAGAGATTCTCATCACACTTTGCACAAATGTCAATGATCTGACGGCCGTATCCTAACCAGCAGACAGCAGCTGTAGTCTTCACTGATGGTAGCTCAGTCGTCAACTTGTTGTCTTGACCTCCTGAACTCGTTTCTGTTTGGTTATTGTGGCGTTTTTGGAAATCGAGCAGCGAATTAAAACCTGTTTTTGATGGTGCGAGCATGTTGTGTGATCAGCTGTCAGAGTCCGATCAAGTTACTGAAGTGTGAGTTTATGGAGAATCGATAGCGGACCGTCCATTGCTGATTCTGTTGTCATGACATCTGTCCCTGAAGCTGAAACCCTCACCGTCATGAGTCTGCAGTAACATTTGGACCATCCTTCAAACGTCACAGTCAGCGCTGCTCTATATTCAGGTTTTAGATTTCTCTTTAAGCGTCACAACTGTAGTGTGAATGAAGTTCCTGTCCTCAATACTGTAACATAAATAAATCTATAATCAGAAGATATTTACATTTTTTGATCATGATTATTTGGAAATAGCGCCTCCAAGCTCATTTTTTAAACTTTTAAATATCAAAATTCTGCACATCTTGGCTGCAGAAATGTTTCCCAGATTTAAACGAGGAAAAAAGGTCACATATTCTTGACTGATACAAATATTTATACATGTGTTTAATAATTCAGTAATAGTTGAGTTTTAATGTGCCAGAAAACATCCTAGATACTAGAGGTCAAAGCTTATAATGTTTAATTTCTAAATTTAATCGACTAAATCTTTGAAATTCTTCATCTTATTATGAGACTGAATCAAAAAAATCTGGTAGAATTGCACAAAATGAATTGTCCTTAACCTTCTGAGACCTGAGCTTTGTTTGCATTTTTGAAACCCCAAACTTATTTTACATTAGTAGGGCTTGAAAAGTAAAAAACTAAAGATAAAAAAGAAATAAATGAAAAAATAAACATTTTCCAAGTATTATTTTTTGGCCCATTTATTTATTTCTAATGCTTTTTCTTTTTTTTTTTTTTTTTTTTACATTTATTTGAACTGTTTTCAAATTAAGGATTCATTACTTTGAATCCACATTTAACTGAATAACATCAAACATCATAATTAAAGGTTACATACTTTATCATTTTTGAGAAAATAATGTCACGTTCTGGTTGTGAAAGCACTATCTCAGTGATGACGGGAGGAAAAAAAGTCTATAAATAAATGTGTTTTTCTGACTTTACTTTGAAGTTTATCAAAGACGAACAAAGCAACAGAAAATTTCTCCTCGTGGAATTAAACTTGGGGTTCAGCTGTGGGACACCTGGTTATTTAATATAACTGCAGCTTAGATTTTTCTTAAATATACATTTGTGTTTATCATATAATTGCTAAATATGCACAATTAAACCAACTTTATTATTATTATTATGATTATTATTATTTTAATTTTTATTTATTTATTTATTTTCATTTTTGGACCAAAGATATCCCATTCTGGTAGAATGCAGTGTTAATTTTGGCAGTTATTTTTAATTTTAGTCTTAGTTTTCGTCTTTTAATGAAATGCATTTTAGTTTTAGTCACATTTAGTAATTTCTCCCCTTTTTAGTTTTACACTAGTTTTAGCCCATAGAAAGTCCTCACATTTTAGTCTTTACTTTTAGTCCAAGCATTTATTTTCTCACCTAAATCTGGTACCATTATATGGTAGTGTGTTCTCTGCCAAACCTGGGGTCCCTGCTTTCTACAGCTAAGAGGCAGAATAGATACAGATGTATTGTTATTGATAGATTTACCCACAGTGGAGAAATATCACAGATTTACAATGTCTGACAGAAATTACATTACATTTAAGTCTAGTTTTAGTCATCACAGATCTACTTTTGTTAGTCTCAGTCTAGTTTTAGTCATCACAGATCTACTTTTGTTAGTCTCAGTCTAGTTTTAGTCATCACAGATCTACTTTTGTTAGTCTCAGTCTAGTTTTAGTCATCACAGATCTACTTTTGTTAGTCTCAGTCTAGTTTTAGTCATCACAGATCTACTTTTGTTAGTCTCAGTCTAGTTTTAGTCATCACATATCTATTTTTGTTAGTTTTACTCTAGTTTTAGTCATCAAAGATCTATTTTTGTTAGTTTTACTCTAGTTTTGTCATGGAAAGAAGGCTGTGGACGAATAGTTTAAGACATAGTTTTAGTCCATGAAATTAACACTAGTAGAATGTCCCATAAACAACTCAGTTTCAGTTCCTAAACAAGGCTGTGCCCCAGTTTTTATTTCAAACATATCAGATCTCCTGAACGTCCTGTCTGTCTGCAGGAACGTGTTTTTGAGCGTAGCTATGCAAAAATAAAATGTCAAACACAACATGAAGAAACTCTGCTCTGGAAATGTACAAATAAAAACCCAAACAAGACAAAGTTCTACCACATACTGTTAGCATTTATACCCACTTCTGTCCAAGGTTAATTTCCTTATTTTTACCTGTAAGCAGTCCCAGTGTCCTCGTATGGGTAAGAGGAGGAAACCCAAAACTGTGCAGGGACATAGGGGGTTAAAACAACTGATCAACAACTAAACAGTTTGTTTATTTCTGCCTCCATTGATTTATTGATTAACAGGTTTGTTAATAGATCCTCGGTTATTTGATTGGCATGATTTTATCCTTACCACCACAAAGATCCTCTACGTGCAGGAGCTCTCACTCCCATTCTTTAACCTTTTCCTTATAAAGGCCACAATTTTCTAAATTGTTCAAACTTTTTATGATTCAACGTGTTTCAGATTGGTACAATTCTGGTTATTTTAGTGGGCGGTCATGTGAAATAGAGCAAAGACTGCACACATTTTATGACATGAGCATGTAAAAGAGAATAAATCCATCAAAAATTAAAGGCAGACAACATAAATTAAGTTTTTGTTCAATCTTGACAGGTTTTTCTTACTTTTTGATGATTAAAACTAGAAATCAATCACTGTTGGTTGCCTAGGTCTTCTGTTTTTGGTGCTGTGGTATGAAATGTTTAGATCTGTTCTATTATTACATCAGAGTTTTATTCTTACATCATAGCGACCCTGTTTTAGACCTAAACGCCCCCTTTCTGCTGCTTCTCGCTCTCGTCACTCCAGTTTGTATTCTTTGGGAGAAATTGAGCTTCATTGTCCGCGGCTGTCCGAGCGAGCGAGCGGCGCTCCAGAAGTAGGGCTGCCGGATCAATGTGGTCGATGTGCGGGGGCTAATTTTAGCCGCTGTTGGTTTTCCATGGGCTCCAAGTTCTGCTGCTGCAGCACAACAATTAAGCCTGTCCGAAACAGAGCGCCACTTCCTGCCGCCGGCTTCACAAGGTCCTGCTCGTACACGTAATAGAGGTCACAGCGGTCTGACAGAGGCTGCTCTTTATCGGGGTTTACATTTAAGCCAGATTTAATGGTAGAAGAGTGTCTGAGATCCCTCACTTGGAGGGTAAACTGTGTAAATATGACGGTTTAGAACAAAGAGGAGCAAAGTGGAACTCACCACTGATCAGATGACCTGTTCACATAGGGCCAGGTAGGCTAGGGTGGCTTTTTCCCTTAATTATCATTTAAAAGTGACGTTTTTATTTGCTCAGGTTATCGTTGCCTGATATCAAAATATGTTTGATGATCTGAAACATTCAACTGTGACAAATCTGAAAAAAATCACCATAATCGTCGAGTTTATAAACTATTTCCACTTGAACAGGACGGTCAAACAGCAGAGCTCCTGGTTATTATTGGACGGTTTTGACCTCAGTGATGAAGTCACCGCTCGCTGTGCGGGTTAACACTCCGCCTGATTGAATCGTCTGCTGCTTTTCAATAATGACAAAAGGAGGTCCGACCCCCGCTGAGACCGTACGGAGGATTACACAGAGTCACAGTCAGCCCCAGGTCACACAGCGTGGTTTTAATCTCCTCGGAGCAACAGCAGATGGACTGAGTTCGTCACATCAGGACGGCCAAAAAGCACAAGTGTCAGGTAATCTGTCAATCACAGAGCGTCCGTCTGTGATTGGTCGACCTCTCTGACGCTCCACACTGCCGTACCGTGTGTCAAACTCCGCCCATGAAGGAAACACACGAACCACAACACTCCAACATACATACATGCCACTCTTCTTCCTCTTCCTTCCCTGTGGAGACAGGACTGGTGTCAAACTTTGGTAGTGCTTCCATAAATCCACAGGTGGTGAATGAATATCAAAGTATTTCAACAAATGAGAAAATATTCACAAGTTAGATAAACGTGAAAATACTTCCACAAACGTGAAAATGTTTCTACAACTGTGGAAATATTCTCAAAAAAAGTTAAACCTCAAAATATCTCCAAAGGTTTTTTAAAAAGTGACAGTATTTGATAAAGAAACTTTTAAAACATTTCCACATATGTGAAATGAATGTGAAAATATTCACAAAAGTTAAACGAATGTGAAAATACTTCCACAAATGTGAAAACATTTCAAAAAAGTTAAACCTAAAAATATTTCCCAAAAAAACTGAAAATATTTGCAAAAAAATTAAACATATTAAGATTTCCACAAATATAAAAAAATGTGAAAATATTCACAAGTCAAAAAAATGTGAAAATTCTTCCACAAATGTGAAATGAATGTGAAAAAGTTCTATAACTGTAAAAATATTCTCGAAAAGTCAAACCGAAAATATTTTCAAAAGGTTTTTAAAAAAAAGGGAAAATATTCGCAAAAAATTAAACGTCAAAATACTTTCACAAATGTGAAATTAATGTGTAAAAATTCTACAAATGTCAGATGCATGTAAAAATATTTCTGCAAATGTAAAAAAATTCTACAACTGTAAAATAACTGATATTTTTCTAAAAAATGCTAAAGCTAAAAATATTTCCAAAAGGTTTTTTTTAAAAATGTAAAAATATTCACAAAAGAATTAAACATCAAAAGCTTCCAACAATTTTAGAAAAAGTTAAAGTATTTCAGCAGATGGGAAATTACTGTGAAAATATTCTCAATGAAAGTTAAACCAAAAAATACTTCCACAAATGCTTTTTATAAAAGGTGAAAATATTGGCAAAAAAATTAAACATGAAGAGACTTCCACAAAAAAATGGAAGTATTTCAAGAAACGTGAAAAAAATGTGAAAATGTTACTACACGTTTCAGATAAATATTAAAATATTCCCAAAAAGAGTTAATAATCATAAAAATACTTCCACAAATGTTAAAAAATGGAAAAGTAACCAAATGTGAAAATACTTCCACAAATGTTAAATCAATGTGGGAAATATGACAAAAAAATGTCAATTAGCTCCTGGTCCCTGAAAGTTTTCCTTTACGTACCGTCCTGCAGTCTGATAGCCTCAAACACCTTCACCCTTCTAATGAGTAAAATCCAGAAAAAAAAGAAATTACAGACAGATCAGAATCTCTGTAGGCACAGGAGATAATCGCTGTTGCTTTGAAACATGCATCTATTATTTGATTTCAGCTAATATTGTATAAAAATGCAGAATTCTGGTATCATGATGAGTCCGTAGGGGTTACCTCACTGAATCCTATCTCATCCGGTCGTCTGATGCTCCTGTTATTAAAAATAAAGGAGTGTATTTGTAACTCCTTGGTTTGTTTTAGTGGACGCATCCAGTGAAAGCGAGCAGAGGAGTCAGAAAATACCCGTTTTTACTTCTTTACAGACGATCCAAACGTCTGCTCATCCGTCCTCTCATTTGTGGATCTGTTTACGTTTTTACTTAATGTTTGGCACCAATAATGTCTCCACCCTTCTCTTCCTGCTGATACTGTTCATCTGTGCTGTACTGTGTTTGTTTGTCTAACCTTTGACCCCTCACCATGCTATTGTTCAGCAGGCCGAGGCCCCCCCGCCCTCCTCTCCCATAATCCCTGTGATCCCAGTCTCGCCAATTGCTGCCGAGTCCACCATCATCCCTCCGACGTCACAGGTTCCTTTATTTTTCTGTTACTTTGATTTGACTTGTGTTTCTGTCTGTGCTCCATCCATCCATCATCCATCCATCCATCCATCATCATCCATCCATCATCCATCCATCCATCCATCATCATCCATCCATCCATCATCATCCATCCATCCATCATCATCCATCCATCCATCATCCATCCATCCAGCCATAGATTTGTCTCTGTGGCTCCATGTGTGCCGTCCAGCTGTGGCTCTGATGAAGTGAGCAGATTAGAGATAGTAGCAGTGGGAGAAATGCCACACTTCCCCCCACATGACTTTTAAGAGCCCATCTGGCTCCTCCCGGGCAGAAACTGAGCGAGCGATTGAGGCAGACAGAGAGAGAATGAGTGAGTGAGTGAGCCAGGGATTTTGGATTTAAAGCTAGAAAGAGGAAGCCGTAGTGAAGGAGCCGAGTCGTTCCATCCTGCCTGACTCCGTCTCGCTGATTCGGCCTTCATGCTTCAGCGTTGCATCTTCTGCAGCGTGAAATGCCACCATGTACGTAGCGCTCAGAGCTCGCTAATCCCTCTCAAATCCACCGGCTTCCTGCGCTGTCCTCAGCTGGTCGGCGGTGGCGCGAGGACGCCGTTTTAATGTCAGCGCTGGCTTTTATTTTGGTGGTGTTTGCAGGGGTGGAGCTGTGTGGGAGGCTGATGGGTATTTATTGCAGATGTTTCTCTGACACCGTGTCTTCTCTCCTCAGGCCAACCCTCCGCCCGTGGTGGTCAACACAGACAGCCTGGACACACCTCCATATGTGAGTCTGCACACCCACGCATGCTTTATATGGTTAATATGAAAATTTATCTATGCATCACGCTAAGAAATCAACTAGAGCTGCGGTGGCATTGAGCATTTCTCAATCAAACGTGTTTTACTACGTACTCAAAGCTAGTGCAGAACTTTACCAAACTGTGTGACGCTAAAATGAAGGAGGTTGTCATGTTGGACCAAAACTTCAGGATACATGAACAGCCTTTTTGCCAGCTGACGTCACTTTAGTCTCTGCTTTAACATCATCAGAAATAACCTGACACCAGAACTCTGTCCGTTCTCTGGTCCTAGCATCGGCCTGAACATCATTTCTGTGGCTACACGCTGATGAGAATAAATGAAGGTGAATTAGACACCAGCTAACAGGCTAGCAGTGCCTCTTTAACAGCTTTTCTCCCTCATATTGTCATAAACATACTGTTTAAAGTCATAGAGGTATGCTGTTGGGTAAATAAATCCTACTAAGATCAGAATGATACCTGGGGTCCACACTGGCCTGCATGCAAAAGGCAAGCATGGAAAGTGTTATCAGCTTTACAGGTTGACATCATCAAAGATAGAGGACAGAACGTTGGTGAAGCTGGGGATGTTGGGTGCATTTTCTCTCTATTTTTGCTATAAGGTAGGCCATCTTTTGGAAAAGTGGGTGAAACTGATTAGAGGTGGGAGAAAAAATTGATTCTTAGATGCATCGTGATTCAGAGGTGGAAGATTCTGAATTGATTAATAAATGTCCAATAATCAATAATCATTAATAATTTAAATTTTTATTACAGGAACAAAAACATTGAACTCTGACATGTAGAGCGTAACATCAAGATTTAGACTACCAGTTGTTTATCTGTGAAGAAGGAAATTTTTATGTCTGTAGTTTCAGAAATGTTACAAGGAAAGGATGTTGCTACCTTTGGTTCAGTGCAACTGTAAATTTCCAGTTTACACACATCTCCCATTAGAGGATAGTGGGCATTTAATATAGCTCTATTTTTCTTAATACAAATGTAAAGTTTTTATTATGTTTGACACAGTGAGAACAACAGAAATGTATAAAAACAACAACAACATCTGCAGCAAAATGCATCAATAATCGATTAGGAATTGAATCCTAGCTTTATGAATGGTAATCACATCGAATCGTGAGGTGCCTAAAGATTTCCACCTCTAGAACTGAGTGAGGGTTTTATATAAACACATATATTTGCCATATCCTAGGGTACTAAGAAATAGCCATGGCATTGCTTTAATTACTCTTTTGAGGATGGTGCTATGTGATGAGCATATGTTGCTACCAGCAGCATCAGTATCTGTGTGAGGAGATGAACTCCTACCAACAATGGCGGATACATATACCCAGGGTCCAAAAGTAACACTCGCCACTCGCCAATTACGGGTAGATTTTGTCTCTGGCTGGTAAATTTTTAAGACCATTCGCCACTGTGGTGAGTTATTTTTTTAACCAGCGAAAAATTCTTTTTTTTGTTACTGGAGAACGATGCTGGTATCGGCTGGTTTCCTTGCAGAGTAATGTGTATTTCAGGCCGAAATGATCCTTGATCACGTAAGTGTGTCAGTCATGACATCATTCACAGCGCCTGAAGTGGACAGCTGAGTGCAGCTGCAGTGTTACCAACTTGGCGACTTTGTCGCTATATTAAGTGAGTTTTCAGACCCCTCTAGCAACTCTTTTTCAAAGAAGTGACTAGCGACAAATCTAGTTAATCTAGACTTTGTCTGGTGTTATTGGAGACTTTCGAAGACTCTGACATGAAAGCACGTGTCGTTGTAGCGCCTCTTGAGCAGCAGGCGCTGCCGTGGGCCCTTCCCCATCCCAAAGTACTGACAGGCAGCCCACTCCTCACGCAGGAGTCCCCCTCAGCTGCAGTCAGAGCAGGAGATGCTCACCCCTCCATGTCCAGACTACAGATGAACCGCGCTGTGAAGACGCCTCAACAGTTTTTTCTATCGTCTCTTTTTGGTCCATTTAGATTGTTAATGAAGACTGCATATATATAGATTTGTTGTAGGCTCTTAAGTGGACCACAAGGTTTACAACTAAACCAAATGTAAGAAAACTAAACTTCTAAGAAAAATAGAATAATAAATAAATGATAAACCATTAATAAAATTTAAAGTAACTCTGCCAGAGTATCTCTTGAGCCATTTTGCCTAGCCCTGAAAAAGAAGGGTTGGAATTGTGAAGTTATAAAAACGTGAATCGACAGAAGCAAGTTCATTTGTAGTTCTACACAAAATTGGGTCTTTTTACTCACTTTGTCTCTTTTAACATACATTATTGCTAGTATTAGTGCATACTATTAAAATATGGATTGAGAATCGCGTACAAGACCCAAATGACACGTTAAATAATACTGATAGCAAATTACAACACTTAAAAGCAATTTTTATTTGGTTGGCTGGTAAAATATCTGCCTGGCTGGTAAAAAATTTCACTTACCAGCCAGCCTGGCTGGTAAGTGAAAAAGTTAGTTTTGGACCCTGCATATACCTGAGCATACCTGTGCGTCATGGCCTGCTGGGTGTTCTCCAGTGTTTAACTGTTAAATGTGCACAGCTGGCTGTAATGTGATCCACGGCAATGCTGCTTTAAAAACAATGACATTATTCTTTCTGGATGGAGCTCAGACATGAGAAATGATGCAATTTTTGTCCATTAGCCACCATGCTGTGTGCCGCATCAGAATCATAAGGATCAAATAAACTGTCAGCAGTTACAGCTCACAAAATTTTTAAAAATCCACTTTCTCAAACTATGAGAATACTGTGGAAAAGTTCAGTCCTCAAAGGATTCCTGAGCCTTTCCTCTCACTCCGGTTCTGTACACACAACCACAGCCATGGGGAAGACTGCTGACTGGACTACTGTCCAGAGCAGTGGTCCTCAAACTTTTAAAACCAAACCAAAATAAAGGTGCCAGAGACCAGGGACCTGAAGCTGGTTGAACACAGCCATGAACTATGAAGAATAGTCATGTGCAGACAAGGTCGCCCATAAGGGGGATAAAGGAGAGCTCTCTGAGGTCCAGCCAAACTGGGGGCCCATAGAGGTCAACAAAATCATGAGAAATTGTCAAGTTAAGGTGTGAAATCTAAATTTGACCTGAATAACAACAACCACTCTTATCAAATAAACAAATATATTTCTTCTTAAAATGTAAATCCCTTTTTTAAAAACTGAATTAAAATGGGTTAAAAATGGCAAATAGAAGGTAGTAAAATGGGATTTTTAAAAGTGGTTGGAATGAGTTAAAGTGGAAAAAATGTCATAAAAATGTCAAAAAATTGGTTAAAAGTGGGAAAAATGTGTGTAAAATTTGGTGAAATGGGAAGAACGATTGGTTTTAATTGTCAAAAATGGGTTACCTGAGGCAGAAAAATAGGCAGAAATTGCTTCAGTTGTTTAAAATGGGCATAAAAAAGTGGTTAATAGTGGAGATAATGGTTAAACAGAAGCAACAATGGGTAGAAAGTGGCAAGAATTGATTTAAAAGTGGTTAAAACAGGCAGATAAAAAGTGGTGGAAAGGGTTTAAAATTGACAAAAATGGGTTTTAAGAGGCCAAAATGTGTAATATTTGCCAAAAATGGTGGGAAAAAGTGATGAAAACTGGTTAAAATTTGGCAAAATTGCTGTAAATGTGTAATTTAAAAACTATTCATAGTTTTTTTTAAGGCCTCTGGAGACCCCCTCTTAGTGTCTCAACCCCCATGTTGAGAACCACTGGTCCACAGGATGGTCACTGACACCCAAGCAAAAACTCAGTGGTTAAAACAGAGGACCATACAACAGCACAGAAACTGCACATTACAGACTCAGATGGATGAAATAAAGTCACACATGAAGACAGAATTATCAAACGTATCTCCCTGTGCAGAGACACAGAACCTCTGAAGTTTAAATCCCAGTGTGACCAGATGTTAGGATAATCAGGACCTATTTACCACCTTTAAACTCTGGAGTCAGACCTGTTTTTGTCTCTTTCTCGTCATAATTCAGCTTCTCTCAGAGTTAGGATCTGCTCTGTAATTCCATCTGAATAATTCTGGATTAAATCCGTCCTTGTAAAGATAAAGACACTCTGTGAGCAGAAACAGCTGCTACCTCGCCTTTTTCTGCCGGCAGACTTTATTGACAGAAACATTTTCCGTACCTGACTGAACATCTGGCCGGTCTCTGATTGGCTCTGGTGGCTGAGATGTTGGCTGCTGGTGGTGAGATCTGCCTCAGTTCTGCCAGCTCGGTTTACTAAAGAGAGGAGATGTTAGAAAACTAGAAGAGACCAGGAGTCTGGACTCAGATCTGCTCATATATCTGTTTTTCTTTCTGATTTTTGATGATTTTGACACAAATTTGAGAAATTATAGAGATGTAGAAAACATGAAAACATCTGGCAAAAAACATGAAAAATAAAAAAACTCTGACATAATGTTTTTAATAATTTTATGTGTTAGTTTCTTTATGTGAAATTGAAGAAGAAAATGCTGCTATAAAAGTATTTTAAATGTATCATTAATTGTTGATAAAAAGGGTAAATATGCAAATAAAGGACAGTAAAATACTCAGTAAGTCTGATGTTTAGTGTGTTTAAAAGCTGTTTAAATCGACTTAAGTTCTGAGTTTAGTGCAGAGTTCCTTCAGATCCTGAAAGGTCTTCAATCAGGGGTCCACTGAGGGCCACATTCAGAAATATCTAAGGACGGTGGGGCCGCTTTCATATGCCTCACTTTGAGGATAACACAGTCAGTGAAAACCATTGTTAAGATATTCTTAGTGACTGGGTACGCTTAAATGGCTAAACGGCCCTGGTTGGCCCTGGCTACTTACTGGTTCTGCCCCTAAAACCCCATCGGTACTGCTATTGGCCTTTGTAATCCATCAGGGCATTATAAATCTATATATATATTTATGGTGCCGTCTTCATTCAGTCACAAAAAATGCAAATCAATAAATTCTGCTTGTTTGTTTACATAATTAACATGGTAGCCCGGCCTTTGTGTTGAAACCAAGCGTTGTGTTCAAATGTGGGCCGTATTTCTTCTAACATTTAGAATTTGCTGCAGGCCAGATTTGGCCCCGGGCCATAGTTTGGACACCCCTGTCTTAAATTCCCTTAATTGCACTTTTGAAATTTTTAAGGTTGTAACAAATTCTTTGTTTACATGGACGTGAAAATCCTGGTTTTTATCATGTTCAGGATACCCTTTAACAGGGGTGTCAGACTCAGTCACTGCAGGGGCCGGATTCTGGATTCAGGTCTAACCTGAGGGCCAAACAAGGTCGATATTTAACGATAAAATGTTTCACCAGAAATGAATTAGGGGGGTAAAAAAACTTTGCACTGATGATAAACGATTTTGCGATTAAAAGGTGAACATGATAAGTTAAAAAACTCAAAAAATTTTAAACTTATAAAGTTTAAAGTTAAAAACATGACATTTAAAGTCAAAATAATGTTTATAAAAGGCAAAATATGAGAGAGAATACTGAAACCATGAATTTTAAAAGTAAAAAACTGAGATAAAATTCAAAATCATGTTTTTTAACAGTCAAAATATGAGGTGAACATCGAAATTATGAGTTCAAACTTCCAAATATGAAATAAAATTAAAGATCATGATGTTTTTTTAGGGAAAAAATTAGATCAAAGTTAAAGTTAAGATTTAAAAAAGGTCAAAATGTGAGATAAAACTCAAAATCATGATTTTAAAAGGTCAAAATAGAATCTAAAATTTAAAATTAGGAATCTAAAAGGTAAAAATATGAGATAAAATATCAAATTTATGTGATATATAGGTTAAAATATGAAATAAAATTCAAGACCATGAATATTTTAGGTTAAAAAAATGAGGAACGTTAAAGTTAGGATGTGAATAAGGTCAAAACATTAGATAAGAGGGAGAAAGTGTTGATTTAAAAAGGTAAAAAAACTGAGATAAAAGTCAAAATCTTGATTTTTAAAAGGCAAAAAAACTGAGATTAAATTTAAAAATGAGTTTTTAAGGTAAAGAATGATATAAAAATTAAAATTAGGAGGTGAAATAGGACAAAATTTGAGATAAAAGTCAATCTTGATTTGAAAACATCAAAAAACTGAGATTAAATTTAAAAATGAGTTTTTAAGGTAAAGAATGATATAAAAATTAAAATTAGGAGGTGAAATAGGACAAAATTTGAGATAAAAGTCAATCTTGATTTGAAAACATCAAAAAACTGAGATTAAATTTAAAAATGAGTTTTTAAGGTAAAGAATGATATAAAAATTAAAATTAGGAGGTGAAATAGGACAAAATTTGAGATAAAAGTCAAAATCTTGATTTTAAAAGTTTAAAAAAAAAGGGATAAAATTAAAAATCATGAGTTTTTAAGGTAAAAAATGAGAAAAGTTAAAATTAGGAGTTGTAAAAGGTCGAAACATGAGATTAAAGTCTAAATCATAATTTCAAAAGGTCAAAAAAGAATTTGAAATTTAAAATTATGAATCTGAAAGTAAAAATATGAGATAAAAAAGTTGAAGTTATGATTTTCAACAGTCAAAAAATGAAATAAAAAGTTAAAACCATAACTTTTAGTCACAACTGTGAGATGCAGAATTGAAAAAACAGAGACAACACTAATTTCTTCCCCACATTTCTGACTTTTTTTTATCAAATTATTTTTACAGTTTAATTTTTCTAATTTTTAGGACTCAACAAGGATATTATAAATCATCCAGGTTAAGTTTACATTTTTATACTGGAGGAAATCTGCAGACCTCATACTGGTGGATCAGTTACAATAAAAATATCATATGATCTGGTGGGCCCGGGATAACTGCACCACGGGCCGGATTTGGCCCCCAGGCCTTGAGTTGACACCCCTGCCCTTTAAGGAAAGAAACCTTTGAACTGATGAGTAGAATTTTGCTGGATTGTATTAGAATAGAATAAAATCTTGGTTTCTATTCTCAAACACTTCTTGCCCCGTGGCTTTTTTAATTCCTTATTAATGTCTGCTGTGAAAGGCTTTTAAATCTGTCCAAATATCATAAAGATGTCCAAAGTTTATCATCATAACAGAATAAAACTGTATCCTAATCCCTGGTAAATGTTTTGCATCCTTAGTTAAAGCATGCTAGCTCCTTTCTTTTGTATTTCCTCCTCTGTGTGAATCACCTTTAGGTCCCTCAGGTGTTCTGCCGTGTATTCATCAGAGGTTTTATGTGTTTTTGTGTGCAGGTGAACGGGACGGAGGCTGACTATGAGTACGAGGAGATCACACTGGAGAGGGTAAGAGGATGGGCAGCCGTCCCGTGTTTTTTTATCTTTGAATCACGGCCATGTTGTTATCATCCGTCCATAACTCAGAGCATCACTCTGCCCGCACCGCTGGCAGCACAGCATCTTTATTTGACTTTGACACACTGCTGCTTTCTGACTTTCAAACTTTAGAGGACACGCTGATGACTTTACAAACTAAGACTGGAGCCACAGCAGATCTGAACTGATTCTGAAAACACGGTAGACCAGAGATGTGAGGACAGTTCGAACTGAATTTAAGATTTTTATCCTCTGAAAGCAAACGTGAGGGTTCATGCAGGCGGAGAGACTACACACCTGCTCCTCCATACAGACGCTCTCAGCCTCCACTCTTCTATGAAGGCTTTCCTCAACATCCCGGAGTGTTTCTGTGGGAATGTGAGCCCATTCAATTCTGTCGAGCATTTATGAGGCCAGGCTCTGATGTTGGACCAGAAGGCCTTCACTGGAGATAAGGGGTCTAGCTCAGACCCTGAAAAACAGCCCCATACCATGATCCCTCCTCCACCAAACTTCACAGTCAGACAGGTAACGTTCTCCCAGCATCCTCCAGACCCAGACTCACCTATCTGACTGTAAACACAGCCCAGTGTTGGTGTGCTTTACTCCACTCCATCTGACACTCAGCATTGGACTTGGTGATGCAGCTGTTGCCATGGAAACCCATTCATGAAGCTCATGCTGCAGTTTTAGTGTTTACATTAATGCCAGTGGAACTTCAGAACTTTTCAGCTATGGAATCAGCAGACTTTGAGACTTTTACCCATGATCCTTAGCAGTTGGTGAACCACTGTGTGATTTTACCTGGTCTTCTTCTTCGTAGCTGAGTTGCTGTTGTTCCTAAACTCTTTCACTTTCTAATAATATCACTGACAGTTGACTGTAGAATATCCAGCAGGGATGAATTATGTCAAAGGTGTCGTCATCACAGAACCACGCTGGAAGTCTGAGCTCTTCAGAACCGTTTAGGACCACAGATGTTTGAGACTGTATGGATAGGTGATGATTTTATACACCTGTGCTATCTGAATACCTCAGTATCTCTGGATGAATCATTCACATTTATATTGAAAATCTTCATAGTGAATTTAATCAGAAAGTTGAGTTTCTGTTCAGAGATCTGTCTCTCCTCCTGAGTGTAGAAAAGTTTAGCTGAGGCTAAATCCCCGTCTGCTGGATTATAGTGATATGGTCTACAGACAGGCTGCTGTCTCCGCTCAAATCTCCAGACTCTGTTTATCATTCGCCCTCAGATTCATAACTGTTAAATACTCACTACTGTTATCAGTTTAACAAAGCTGGTTAAACTTCTCTGGCACAGAGGCGTGATAAATATCTCTAAGTTTTTATCTATAAACCCCTGATTGGACGTGAACCATGGTACAGAACATCTCTGCTGGACTGGACTCCACCAGACTCTACTGACCATTTAAGGCTGCAGGTCCACATGGTTCACTCTCAGTTTGGAAATCTGCTTTAACTTTTGTGCTCCTAAAACGATTCACAACAAATTCTCCAGATTTATGGACTCATTTCTCAAGGACAGTTTCAGATGCCGATCATGAAATCACCTCAGTGTGTGATTATTTTGACTTTTCATTTGTTTCCTTTTTGATTTTGATGCTGCTGTAAATGAGGGATCCTGAATGATTTTAGAGACTTAAAGAAAGTTTAAACAAGACATTAGAGCCCGACCGATTGAACAGCGGGCCGATTATAGCCTATCACAGATTAATCAACATCAGCCAATATGTAGCCGATATATTAACCCTCAGAGCTCACGTGGCATGGATCCGTTGTGCCTTTCTAATCGTGTCTTCCAAGCACTCATAGCTCTTACAGAACATTTTCTAGTGAGCCCAGAACTTGTCTGACTTTCTGGAGTCTCTGAGGACAGTGTTGTCCTATACAACAATACGTGACACAGTTTATAAAAACGTTGATAACTTTTGAACCGTAGGTCATAGAAACTTATTCCTTTTTTCCTCTGAAAGCTGACCATTTTCCCGTTCATTGGCTACCATCGATGTTTCTGTAGTTCTAAAGGACGCCGTTGTAGCGAGCCCAGAACTTTGGTGATTTTACGAGGTCTTTGGAGATTAAATCTACAGCGTTACTTTTTATCCACTTTCAATCCATTTTCAATCATGCATGTTGACATGCAAAGCATTGTGGGAGTTGTAGTCGACCAGTTGTGTCTCTACTGCTTAGAGAAGTAGAGACGAAGGAGTAGAGAATAAACAATGATAAATGCAAGTTGCATCTTTGTGAAATAAATGAAGATAATATAAATATAAGAATTTGTGTTTATGTACAGTATATATTCTGTGTATATTAATGTTCTTATTTTATATATCAGCTGATACATCGGATATCAGCTTTTTTTAGCCCCCAGTATTAGTATCCATGGGGCATAAATCCCACATCGGTCGGGCTCTATAAGAGATATAAAATCACTCAGAAGTAATAAAGCATTGGTGAATGCTTCATTAATCACCTTCATTAATCAGCATTATGAGCTCATTGATATGTCATTATAAAAACTAAAATGTTTTAATTAAGGCATCAGTAAAGAAATATAGTCAGGGTTGGGGCTAATAATGTTTTAGTAAGGATTTATTTATTATGAAGTGTTGTCCAAAATAAGTATTTTTCAAAAAGCACATCACTACAGAAGCCCTAGAAGGACATACATGCACACATTTTATTTTATTTATTCCTCTGTTTCTCATTATAACATGGATATTTTGTTTGTTTTCTAGAGACCTGAAAAATAAGAAATAAACCAGTTATCATGGAAAAACTGTCTTTGTTACCCTGGGATAATGGGATCCTAAAATGATGCTGATTGGTCCATTCTCTGACCAGGATCAGGGGAATCAGCTTTGCTGGCTGAAAACAAATCCAGATCCACTAAAAGATAGTCAGATCTCTAAACTAACCTGACTTTGTCTAAAAGTTTCTGCTGAAACGAGGACAAACTTAAAGAGCTTCTGTGTTTGAGCTCATTCAAACTAACATTTAGTCTGTACTGCAGCTGTTTTAATCCCAGACTCTTCTTTATCATCCTCCTGTTTGTTTACTCGTCCTAATTCGGCCGTGCTTCTTGAAGTGAAAACTGGGCTCAGAGCGGCGTGAATAAAAAGCGTCTGTGCCAGCTGAGTCCCTCAGACATAAACCTCGTCTGTCTGAAGGCTCTAAAGGCCTCAGGCGCTCGTCTTTCTAATGTGTTTGTTCTTAGTTTGGTTTAAATTCAGAAACTTTGGAAGGCTGTAAAGGTGTGAAGAGTCCTGCTGCTGACCCAAATATGGATTCATCCACCGCTGAAAATAGGTCTCTTCATCTGCACCGTGTTTCTCCTGATTGTTTGATTCTAAAAACAGCGAGCGGTCGATTTAAAGGTTATGAGAAGAGACACTGGCTCATCTAAACGATTAAACAGACTTCAGTTTCACAGCCTGAGAGCCACACCAAAGGATCATCAGGATGTTTTAATATGAGACTTTGTGTTCTTTAAAACAGCAGTGGTTTTGGCCTTGGAACTGTCCCATGATGCCATTGTTGAATCATGAACTCTGACCTTATCTGAGTCAGTGAGGCCTGCAGGTCTTTAGATGTTGCTCTGGGTTCTTCTGGGACCTCCTAGATGAGTCGTTCTTGTGCTCTTGGAGTCATTTTTGTAGGCTGGCCACTCCTGGGAAGGTTCACCCCTGCTCACAGTTTTCCCCTGTTGTGGATAATGGCTCTGAGAGTGGTTGTTTGGAGTCCCAAAGCCTTAGAAATGTCTTTGTAACCCTTCACGAGTGATAGATGTCAGTGGACTCATACTTTTTCACAGCACTGGTTGTTTTTTTGTGTTTTTACTCTTTCATACTTAATCCTTGATGGTTTTTCTGTCCAGGGGAACTCGGGGCTGGGCTTCAGCATCGCCGGCGGGACAGATAACCCCCACATCGGTGACGACCCCAGCATCTTCATCACCAAAGTCATACCTGGAGGAGCGGCTGCACAGGACGGACGGCTCAGGTGAGAAAAGCACACCTGTGACTCCTGGTATTTCATTTGAAAGGACAAAATTATTCTTCAGAGTCTCCCAAAATCAAAATCCAGGATGAACTAGTCGACCTTGTTTCGATAAACTGACTTGAAACGTATTTAACTCGATTAGATCAGGAAGAAAACTTACAGAGAGATTTACAGAGAGGGATCCTCTCTGTGATGTTGTCAGACACCTCTGATGAAATTATTGACATTTTACTTCAGGTAAAGAGGTTTTTTATCCATAAAGCAGCCGTTATTTTAGAGAATAACAGAAGCAGCTGCCTCAAACAGCTGACTTGTATGAGAATACTGGGGATGCATGATACTGGATTTTTGCCGATATCTGATAGGCGGATATTTACAGATTTATTTTAGCCGGTACCGATATCGATACTGATATTTGAATATGCTTTTCAGACAAACAATTTCTGTGTTTTTGGACTCTTAAAGGTTTAAGTATGATCAAGGAAACTAAACTTTAGTCCTTAAAAACACTTTAAAGTTTCAAGAATGAGGATAAATAAAGAAAAAGACCTCATCTGACATAGGTCTGTGGGTTCAGACTAAAATTCTATCAATTTATTATATATGGACAAAATTTACAGTCAATTTATGCTGAAATACATAGGCAAAATATCAGATGTAAATATCTGCAGATATTTTGATATCTGCTGATACTGATACCAATGCAAATAAATAGGAAAAGGTAGCTTAAATGGGTTGACAAGTGGTTAAAAAAAAAAAAAGATAAAAAGGGCAAAAGTGAGATAAAACTGTCAAAAAAGAGCAAAAAAAGAAAAAAATGGCAAAAAATTGCCATTAAGGCCAATAGAAATATACAGAGAAAAAATAAAGGTTGCCTGTGAAAGCGTTCTGTATAACTGTGGGAAATAAACTGATTAATGTGACGGGCAGTGCATAGTTTCTGAGGTCAACGTTTTCTTTTTAAAGTTTTCTGGGAATAATATTTAAAATTAAGACATAAAAGAGCCACATGTTGAGTACCACTGCTATAAAGGACGTAGTGTCAGATAAAATCCTGGGGTTTTCACCTCCAGCATGAACTTTTCTTCTCCTATGGTGTTCTTTTACCTCTGTGACCCTCTGACCCCTGTTGACCTGCAGCGTGTACCCCTGTTGTGACGTCATGTTAAAGCAGTCATGAGATTTACAGTTAGGAGTCTGTGCACAGTGTTTTATTTTGAAATGGAGTGGATGCGTTGTGTGTTTCTGTTCCTGTTTGGGTCGATCTGCTCTACGTGGATGGATGTGTCGCTCCTGAAAAAAGACTGTATGTTTGTTCAGGGAAGCAGAGCTGAGTGGCACCTAGAGTAGGTAAATCACAGCGTGTGCCTTAGTATGTGGAATTTAAAGGTTTGTCGTTTTGATCCTGAATTATTTAAAATAAAAGAAAACAAAAGAAAAAATCCCCAGGATTCCCCTTTTTGTAGAGTCATTGTCCTTTACCCAGAATCCCCTGCAGTACCCTGCAGTCTTTCACTCCCTCATTGATAATTCATCAGCCAGTCTAACTCACCTGATCCAGGTGATAATGACGGTCCACCTCAGTCTCAGGTTAAACCCGTTTGTCAGTCTGTCAGTCAGCATGGAGCTCAGATGTCTGACTGATCGCTGATGATCAGGAGAACAGTGCCAACGTTCTTATCTTATGTTTTTGTTTCTGTAGAGACACCAAGGAGCAGCAAAGATAGCTCTTCATTCATTCCAAAAAAGTTGGAGCACTGTATAAAATGAAAATACAAAAATTGTCAAATCTCATAAACCCATAATTTGTTTACAGTAGAACATGACTGACATATCAGATGTTGAAGTTGACACATTTTAGCATTTCAAGAAAAATATTAGCTCATTTTAAATTTGACAGCAGCAACACATCTCAAAAAAGTAGTGACCCGGCAACAAAAGGCTGGAAAAGTAAATGGTGCTAAAAACAGCTGGAGGAGCATTTTACAGCTTATCAGGTTGACTGTCAACAGGTCAGTAACATGACTGGGTATAAAAGCAGTGTTTTAGAGAGGCAGGGTCTCTCAGAAGTAAAGATGGGCAGAGGTTCACCAATCTGCAGTAGGCGTGTCATGTTCTAGGTTGTGAAGATGAGGAGACAGAATGTTTAGTTGTTATCCCTGCATCCACAGAAATCCAGAAGTAAAAGGAAGAGCGAGTCACATAGCGGACTTGTGGAAGAGATGGAGAAGGCTGCGTTCACCTCAATGCCAGACACAATAATTAAAAAACCCAAGAAACTGCCTGAGGAGTATCATCCTCCCCCTTTGTTTCTGTTTAAATTGGTGTGTACACAGACTGGTTCTCCAGAAGCACCAAGGTTCTGAGACTCAAGAACCAGAGCCAGAGCCTGAACCAGAACCGTGTCTGTCTGAAAGCACTATCTGTGAGCAAGGGACAAGGCTGAAGGGTCCCCTCAGGGCCCACTGTTTTAAAACCAGGCATGATTTTGGACTGAAATCACTGCATGGGCTCAGGAACAAGAAGCCGTATGTGAACAGGATCCAGAAACACCGCCGTCTTCTCTGGACCAAAGCTCATTTAAAATAGTCTGAGGCTATGTGGAACACTGTTCTGTGGTCAGAGGAATCAAAATTTGACTTTTTTTTTTGGAAACCACGGACACTGTGCCCTGTGGACTAAAGAGGACCAAGACCCACGGCTGTTGAGCAGCTAGAATCCTATATCAGACAAGAATGGGACAACATTCCTCTCCTAAAACTCCATCAGCTGGTCTCCTTACGTCCCAGATGAGTCCAGGCTGTTGTTAAAAGAAGAGGGGATGCTACAGTGGTAAACACGGCCCTGTCCCTACTTTTTTGAGATGGTAAAATGTCTCAGTTTAACATTTCATATGTTGTTTAAATCTGGGTTTACGTGATTTGACCGTCATTGACGTCTGTTTTATTTATATTTTACCCAGCGCCCCGTTTAGTTTCCTTTTTATCAGACGGAGTGATTAATGGTTAGATCTCAGCTCTTCCTGACGCCGTCCTGCTGGGACTCTCTGATGAACCAGCCTTTACCTCAGTGCCGCCCCGGGATGATTGGTGGTCCGTTTCTGTGTTTCAGGGTGAACGATGTGATCCTGAGAGTGAACGAGGTCGACGTCCGGGATGTGACCCACAGCCGAGCCGTGGAGGCTCTGAAGGAGGCAGGCTCTCTGGTCCGGCTCTACGTCCGCAGGAGGAAACCGGTGTCTGAGAAAGTCATGGAGATCAAGCTGGTGAAAGGACCCAAAGGTGAGACCAAGGGGTGCATGATCATCAATAAAGAGAGTTCCTTAGAGGGCAGGAGGAGCATAGAGAGGTGCAGAGATGACATTAGAACACACAACTGATTTTATGCTTTCCTGTTGATGTTTATTTAAATATTTTTAATGCCTGATTAAGCTGAGGAGCTCTTTTACTCAGCCCTGGTCTTCTGTTTCAGGTCTGGGCTTCAGTATAGCAGGCGGAGTGGGGAACCAGCACATCCCTGGTGACAACAGCATTTATGTCACAAAGATCATCGAAGGAGGCGCCGCACATAAAGACGGGAGGCTGCAGATCGGAGACAAACTGCTGGCTGTGAGTGCTCCGACTCCATCGACTTAATAAAACCCAGTGTTCAGAGAGGAATATCAGAAATCAGTGATAGTTTACAGGAATTTAACCCTGCAGCTGGACTGAACATCTGTAGCATGAACTGTTATTTTTATTTTCCTGTAATTTAGTTCAAAATAGCTTGAAAAAGAAGACGAGTTGATCCTGATCCTGTTTTATTGGATTAACAGAATAACTCTAACGCAGGGGTGTCAAACTCAAGGCCCGGGGGCCAAATCCGGCCCCTGGTGCAGTTATACCCAACCCACCAGATCATATCATATTTCTATTAGAACTGGCCTGAGGTCTGCAGATTTCCTCCAGTATAAAAATGTAAACTTAACCTGGATGATTGAAAACATCCTTGTTAAGTCATAAGAATGAAAAGAGTAAAGAGTTAAAATAATCTGATAAAAAGTCAGGAATGTGGGAAAAGAAATTCGTACTTTCATGTCATAGTTTCAATTTTGCACCTCACAATTATGACCTAAAGTAGTTTTGACCTTTTCAAATCACAACTTTGACTTTCTATCTCACATTTTGACCATTTAAATTCACAATTTTAATATTTAAGACATATTTTAACAATTTCAACTCCTAACTCTGGCTTTCAATCCCACATATTTACCTTTTTGATTGAAAATCTAAAATTTTTATCTCATCCCTTGACCTTTAAAACTCATGATTTTAATTTTTCTCTCATAACTAGACTTTTAAAATTCATGATTTAGAGTTTTATCTTATATTTTGGCCTGTAAAACTCTTGACTTTGCACTTTATCTCATATTTTCACCTTTTTAACTCATTTTTTTTTTTTTTCTTCTCATATTTTGA
Source organism: Cheilinus undulatus (assembly GCF_018320785.1). Taxonomy (NCBI): domain Eukaryota; kingdom Metazoa; phylum Chordata; class Actinopteri; order Labriformes; family Labridae; genus Cheilinus; species Cheilinus undulatus. Next base: position 48,805,112 of record NC_054877.1, read on the forward strand.
GCTTTTCAACTACTAACTTTGACTTTTAATCCCAAATATTGACCTTTTGATTCAAAATTTTACATTTTTATCTGATCTTTTAACCTTTTAAAATCATAATTTTGAATATTCTCATATTTTGACATTTAGAGCTCCAGATTTTGAATGTTATCTCAGAATCATTTATTATAAATGGGTTTTTTTCCCCCTATAATTTATTACCGTTGAAGGTTAAACCTAAATCCAGAATCCGGCCCCTGCTGTGATTGGGTCGCTCCACGCTCCAGTCTGTGGTCTGGTGTGACTCGTCTCCTCTGCGTTTTCAGGTGAACAGTGCTTGCCTGGAGGAGGTGAGCCACGAACACGCCGTCACTGCCTTGAAAAACACTCCTGACGTGGTCTACTTGAAAGTGGCTAAACCCAACAGTGTCTTCATGAACGACAGCTTCGCCCCGCCCGACCTCACCAACTGTGAGTCCACATTTCTACCTTCCTGTTCAAACTGAGGGGTTTCTTCAGGGTTCCTGCAGATCCTTATGAAGTCTTAAAGGAGAATTTTAGAATTTAAGACCGTAGAGCGTGGTATTTTCACTTGTTCTAGGCTGTAAACATGGTTATTTCTGCTGTAAAGTTTGATATTCTAATGTGAGACGGCCTGCAGCTTTTGGTACTTCCATTTTTTCCTCATTCTTTAACAAACTGGGAGCTCTGGTTTCGCTCTGATCTCTGCATGAGTCGAGCATAAAGATCATCAGACAGCAGTTATTTTCATCTGCAGCCAGCAGTGGATAAATAATTCTGATGGTTATGATTAAAACATCACAAATGGAGAAATAATTCAGCAGCTTAAATGTTTAAATGAAACTGAGAATGACGGTGTTTTTATACGTCTTTATACTTCCTGTCCTCATGACTCGTTAGGAGTTTTAATCAGAGCTGAGCAGAAAAGCTCTCTGATGATTCTCTCCCATGTTTGAATGAATATTCAGAGTCAAACTCAGGGGTTTATCTCAAAGATTCAAACTAAAGTTATCTGATATATCTTTAATATCATCACAGAATGATGCCTGTTTAAGGCAGCACTGCCTGAGGGGTCAAAGTTCACAGGTGCTTACCAAGGTTGTTCTAGTTAACTAAAACTACGATGAAAAAATCCTTTTATTTAACTGAAACTAAATAAAACCTGACATGAACACACAAGCCTGGAGAGAATAAAAGCGCCAGATTTGGTTGAAGATAACTTCACACAATGGTAATTTTAGGTCTTGAGTGGTAAACTAACATTAAAGTTGAAAAATTGCTGTGAAAATTGAAATGCCTTTTTAGATTTTGCCTCTGGTCGGTATCCCACATTACCAAAAAACCTAAAACCAATACTGAAATAATAAAAACTAAACTAAAACAAAGCAATTTTACAAAACAGCAGTAAGAACTAATTAAAACTAAACTGAAATTTAAAACAAATGGTAAAAACTACATGAAAATTAAAACTAATGAAAAATCCCAAACTATTACAACCAACCAGTCCAGGTTATACCCCGCCTCTCAGCCAGTGACAGCTGGGATAGGCTCCAGCGTCCCACAACCTGAATGGGAGAAGATGGATGTATCTGTTTTATTCACATTTTATATATCATTCCAACTTTTGGGGGGGAATTGGAGCCCTCTTTTGTTGCCGTAGGATGCTGTTGCTTACTTGTGGACCATCTGGAGTCTGATCTATCATGTTTAACGTGGCGTTATACTTCAGACAGTTTAATCTGTGTGAGCTTTTCTGTTTCTAAGTGTTTCTGCTCTCTTGTACAGAGCTTCACAGGAGATTTTAAACTCTCAATCATGAATGTAGAAGAAAGACAGAGCAGATATGAAGAGATTTAAAGAGAACCAAAACAAACAGCCTGGTGTTTGTCAGAGTCTCTTGGCCAAATGTTGAAGAGGCTGAACAGGATGGTTTAGAATTCTGCTCCCCTAGTTTCTACTTTGCTGTGTTTATTTCTCTTCTAAAGATCAGATCTGTCTTGAATCAGTCTCCACCGTCATCCATCAGACCCCTTCAGGATGTCACCAACGCCCTTCATCCCCCTCTCTTCTTCTTCATTTCTTATCCTCTTCATCCTCCCCTCTCTGCCCCCCACCAATCGCACAAACGCCCTCATAAACAAACGCTCGCCGCGGTTGAGTCGCGTGAAGGACGAGCAGCAAATCCAATCAGCGAGCGTCGAGCTGCATCACAAACTCCGGCTGCTGTCACTGTGTTCAGGCTAATCCAGCGACCCAGCAGCAATGGGGGGGTGAGGAGATGAGGAAGGAGGGGTAATATGTTTAATGACATCCTGACACGGTGGGAAAGATCAGAACCAGAGGTAACAGATGAAGAATAACTCAGTTATGTTTGCTCCGACTCCACGGCAGCAAAACAAACATTGAGGAAGAGATTGTTGACATGATGGAGACGGTATCCCTTTGCAACAATGCTCTAAATGTAGCTCAGGTTCCTCCCAATACCATGTTTCTACACCTGGATTGGACATGATTCTGAAGGCTCACACCTCTCTATAGAAGACAGCACAGCTGACAGTGATATCAGAGCAGAAACCAAGAGATCAAGGACAGGATTGTTGGCAGGCACAGACCTGGGGAAGGTTAGACAGAAACATTTCTGCTGCTCTGAAGGTTCCCAAGAGAACAGTGGCCTCCAGAATTCTCACATGGAAGAAGTTTGGACCAACAAAGACTCTTCTAGAGCTGACTGAGCTCCAGAGATCCTGTGTGGAGAAAGATTCTCCTCAGTAAACTCATGAAAGCCTGGTTGGAATTTGCAAAAAAAAAAAAAAAAAACCCTAAAGGACTCTCAGAGTGTGAAAAACAAGATTCACTGGTCTGATAAAACCAAGATTGAACTGTTTGGCCTCAGTTCTAAACGTTACGTCTGGAGGAAACCAGGCATTGCTTATCACCTGACCAATGCCATCCAAACAGTAGTGGCAGCATCATGCTGTGGGGGTGTTTCTCAGCAGCAGGGACTGGGGGACTGGTCAAGGTTGAGGGGAAGTACAGAAATATCCTCAATGAAAACCTGTTCCCTAGTACCCAAGACCTCAGACTGGGCTGAAGGTTCACTTTCCAACATGACAGTGACCTTAAACACAGCCAGGACTACACAGGAGTGAATTAGGGACGACTTTGTGACTTTTCTAGAGAGACCAAGCCAGAGCCTTGGCCCGGACCTGATCCAGAAGGTCCCCATCCAACCTGACTGAGCTTGAGAGGATTTGCAAAGAAGAATGGTAGAAAAACCCCAATCCAGGTGACCAAAGCTTGCTGAATGCCAAACGTCAGTTTCAAGGACTGAATGAGAGCCTAAGACTGCAGAGAGAATTTACACAGACTGGTTAAACTGAAAACCAGAAAAAAGGAATCATGATTCACATATTGATTGCTCTTGTTTTGCTCTTTCTTGTACTGACTTAAAAAAGTTGTTGGTTTTGGTTCAATAAAAGTTAGAAATATTAGAAAAATATGGTAAATCACAGATGATACATACTCTTTAATGTCTCAATAAAACTAGGATTAAAAAAAAGAAAGAAATAAACTCCACATCTGTTAAGTCTGGTAGTTTGGAGCGTGCATACACATTCCTAAAAACATGAGTTTGTCTATCTCAGATGTGTAGGTTTTTCAGATGTGTAGTGATCAGACCCAGTTAAGTTTCTTGCTCCCTTCTTTAGTTCTCGACCCCCTTGGCGTCTCCTCGCCTCGTCCAATCAGAGCGTAACAGGAGCCGTCATGTGGGTGTAGAGGACGGTGTGTGATCAGACGGAGAGACGCTGAAGGGGCAGAGGATGAAACTCAAACACAGACGGCGTGGACGAGTTTTAACGCTCTCTCTCTCTCTCTCTCTCTCTCTCATATTCATCTGATATTTTCTGATTCAGGATCTATTTTTATCCCGGCGTAGAGCGTGGATTTAGTCTCCAACTCCTCACACTGACCTGTTTTTATTTTGGTGCATCTTTTACAGCGTACTCCCAGCACATGGAGAACCATATCAGCCCCCCCAACTTCCTGGGTCAGCCCCTCCCCCCACCAGCCTCCTCGGGACGCTACTCCCCGACGCCGAAGAGCATGCTGGGAGACGATGATGTCACACGGTAAGGACTGAAATGTCATTTTCTCTGATAGCAGACAGCTGTGGGATCAATAAGAGTTCATGTAGACCCTTAAAAGTCTTTAAAGAGATTTTTAGGATGTTTTCATCCCTACAGATCGATTAGTTTGGTCTGAATCATGTTTGTTAGTTTGACTCCAGATGAACCAGACGCACACCTTCCAGAGCTTATGTCTGGTCAGTCCTCAGAATATTCTCCCACAAGTCTTGGGGATCATCAGGATGTTTTTAGTCATATGTGAGACGAGCCTTTGTGTTCTTTTTTGTCAGCAGTGGTTTTGGCCTTGGAACTCTCCCATGATGCCGTTGTTGCCCAGTCTCTTTCTGATTGTTGAATCATGAACTCTGACCTTAACGTAGTCAGTGAGGCCTGCAGGTCTTTAGATGTTGTTCTGGAGTTCTCTTGTAGTCATGTTGGTAGGCGGGCCTGAGAAGGTTCACCACTGTTTACAGTTTTCCCCTGTTGTGGATAATGGCTTTTAGCGTGGTGGTCTGGAGTCCGAAAGCTTTAGAAATGCCTGTAACCCTTTCAGACTGATAGATGTCAGAGACTTTGTTTCTAATCCGTTCTCTTTAGATGGTTCCATAATGTGTTGGAGATCTTTTAGCCTACCTCACTGTCAGACAAGTTCTAGTTAAGGGATTCTGGATCCAGCAGGTCTGGCAGTGACCAGGTCTGGGTGTGGATAGAGAAACTGAACTCAGCTTTATAAAAAGAGCGTTCAATCAGAGTTAGAGAGTCATGGTTTAACAAAGAGGACTTTTTCACACAGGGCCAGGTAAGTTAGGGTGTCTTTTTTACCCTCTGTAAATAAAATCATCATTTAAAAACTTACTCTGTATTTCCTCAGGTTATCTTTGTCTAATATTTAAATTAGTTTTATGATCTGAAACATTTAAGTGTGACAAATGTGTATTAAAAACAAACAGGAAGTGAGCAAACACCAGAGCAGGAGTTGGTTTGAGGTGAAGACATTTGACATCCATGGGATGTAATTCCTGATAAAGCTTGTTGGTGGTAGAGATATTTATTTACTTTGACTGCAGGTTTCTCCTCATGCTCAGCTGTTTGTGATCACTTTTACTGAAACACTGTTAATGTGGATATTTGAACAGACAAATATCAGTTCATATTTATGGAGACACAATCAGCTGATTTAGCCTCCAGACTGGACTCAGGTAACCAGAGACTCAGGACATCAGACGAACCCCTAGAGTAGTTCTATCCTCATAGCAGCAGGTTGGTTTGTGCCTGCTCGCCCTCTGCTGGTGAAAACCTGCAATCACAAACACACCACCTACCAAAGAACTCTTCTGACACATCTGGAGTTAGGATTTATTTCCTGTTTAGTCTTCTGTCAGAAGTGTCTCTGCATTGATAAAGGTGTAATATGTCTGAGCGTCTATCAGAGGAGAGTCTCTGTGATGTTCCGTCTCTGTAACAGTGTTACGGCCTCTTAAAAATTATTCATTTAAACCGGGAAAAAAAATAAGGCTCGTATCAAAAGAGACTATAACATATATAAAAGGACACAGACAAATGGTTTGCGTTCCAAAATAATCCAAGCTTTATTTTTTTAACTAACAGGTCAATTAATTAATTAAACATTAATCAAATCAAATGAAATAAAAAGGGCTGCAGCCGCCGGCCAAAAAGAACAAAAGAGGGGTGGTGGACTGGCTAACCACGCAATGGGCCATTGGACCAGCCACCACCCCTAACTAAAACTACCTAACCAAAAAACTAACTATTTAATCAAGAAAAGAACACAACGAGAAAACAGGACTACCGACGACTACAGCCAAACTAAAACAACAAAACCCAGCAATCTAAACATGCCTGGGGAGGGAGGAAAAGGAGAAACGGGAAACAAAACGCTTGGTTAACCGAATGAATTAATCCTAAACGAAAAAATAATTACTCAAATACCAAAAAAACCAAACCTCCTCACGCGCTTCTCCATGAGAGTGTCACGGATGCCTGGCCCAGCTCTGCTCTCTCTGCTCTGCCTGCTCTACTCCCCTGCCACTCTAAATACTCCCCCTCCTCCACCCTGAGTGCTAACAGCACACAGGTGTGCTGTAGCCCACAGGTAGAGGGAGGAGGGAGACCAGAGAGCCAGGGAGAGAGAGGACATGCAGCACTCCAGGACGCACGTAACAAACAGGAAGTGTGAGTGTTTAACCTTCAGGTGTCAGTGTGTTAGAGCCAGGTGACTGTCAGCTGTGACGTTTGGATGATTGACAGCTGTGTGCTCCAACAGGGAGCCCAGGAAGGTGGTGCTGCACAGAGGAGCGACCGGTCTGGGCTTCAACATCGTGGGCGGAGAGGACGGAGAGGGGATCTTCATCTCCTTCATCCTGGCAGGAGGACCGGCTGACCTCTGTGGCGAGCTGAGGAAAGGAGACAGGCTGGTGTCTGTACGTACAAACACCTCACACACAAAATACAGCCCACCTCCATCGAGCCATAATCAGGCAGCAGCAGTGTCAGCCACTTTAAATCCACTTTTGCCACTTTTATCTTTTTTTCCCAACACTCTTTTTATTACATTTTTTGCACTTAATTAACAAAAGTTTCCCCTCTTGTTACAGTGAATGTGTGCATTCTGACATTGGCAAACCATTGAACTAACAAAGACTCAGTTTTGGCCACTTTTTTTAGCTTTTTGTTCTTTGCAAATTTCCCCCTTTTAGCCACTCTCTCACTCATTTAAGCTGCTTTTTGCCAGTAAATGCCACCTTTTGCTCATGTTTACCCATTCTCCCACCGTTTTGCTGTTTTTTTTGCATATTTTCAATATCATTTCATCATCAATTATTTTGTCACTTCTCACCCATTTTTGCCATTTTTCAAACTTTTTTTTGGCCATTTTATGCCTATTTTTCCACTTTCACAATTTTTTGCAGCTTTTTAACCATTTTTGCCATCTTTAACATATTTTTATTGCCGCTTCCCACCAATTTTTGCCACATAAATCGTGTTTCTTGCAAAGGTCATTTTTAACAATTTGTCTTTTTGGTTGAGTAACAGTTGAGTGCCCTAAACTGAAGTTTAATCCGCTTTTATTTTGAAAGTTTTTATGTTTATTTAATTTACAATGTTTCTGATGTCTAAGAGTGGCAGTCAGAGATAAACCATCTGCAGACTGACTGTCTCTTGTGTAGTTTGGTAAACTGACCACAAAAGCTGATGGACTGTCCAGATTCCACGTCAGTCATCAGACGATCCGTCATATTTCCTCTTTATGATAAAAACTGGCATGTGTCTCTAATCTGACTTGTTCTGTGTTGTGTTTTCATCCTCAGGTAAACGGGGTGGATCTCCGAAATGCCACACACGAACAGGCTGCAGCCGCCCTGAAGAACGCCGGGCAGACGGTGACCATCATCGCCCACTACAGGCCGGAGGGTGAGACACACATGATCGTCTAGATCAGTGTTACTCAACATGTGGCTCCAGAGCCACATGTGGCTCTTTCCTGATGATTGGTGGCTCTTTTATGTCTTAATTTGAAATCAGAAAACCTTACAAAAGGGCAACTATTACCTCAGAAATTATCTATTGCAAGTCATTAATCAGTTTGTTCGCCGCACTTATACAGTTGGCTTTGTCAGACTTAATTGTCAACCTTTATTTTTTTTTATCTGTATATTTCCATATCCCTTATTTTCTATTTTTGCCCAATATTTTTCTTTTTTTGACACTTTTAATCAATTTTTGCTGTTTTAAACCCATTTAGACACCCCTTTTTGCCTCTTTCTGGCCACTTTTCTCACTTTTTTTGCACTTTTTCACTGTTTTTTGCTCCTTTTTGCATAGTTAAGCAGCCTTTTGAATGCAACTTTTTTCTTATTTTTGCCCTTTTTTGCCGCTCTTTGCTGCATTCAGCCCATTTTCCCCACCTTTTTGCCTATTTTAATCATTTTAACTCATTTTTTGCCACATTTGCTTCTTTTTGACTATTCCTACCAGCTCTAACTCAGTTTTTGGGTCACTTCTCACCCATTTTTGCCACTTTCTGCCCCTTTTTTCCACTTTTCTCCCCATGTTTGCAACTTTTCACTCAGTTTTGGCCATTTTATATCTATTTTGCCCTTTTCACCAATTTGACACCACATTTTTTTACCGCTTTTTGACCTTTTTCACCATCTTCAACTTATTTCCATTGCTGCTTCAACACATTTTTGACACTTTCCACCACTTAGATTGTGACTCTTGCAAAGATTTTTTTAACAATTTGGCTCTTTGGTTAAGTAACACTGATCTAGATAATTAAGTCATAGATTATTAAAAGCCCTTCAGATTTTTCATGGGTGTTTTTCCTCCTGAAAGATCTCGTCTGGTTTCCTGACTGAGGTGTTTTTTAAAAAAAGAAACCTCTTTATTTGTGGTTGTAACATGTTGATTTCCTTGTCGTTTTCAGAGTACAGCCGGTTTGAGGCGAAGATTCACGACCTGAGGGAGCAGATGATGAACAGCAGCATCAGTTCAGGATCAGGATCTTTACGGACGAGTCAGAAGAGGTCGCTTTACGTCAGGTAAGACCGCCTCAGTGACCCGCAGGTTTAAATCACAGGAGAGACAGTGGTGTGTGTGAAGGCCAAAGGGGACACAGTTAATCTAAAGCATTCATATTCATGTGTTCACCATGTTTGATTGTGATGGGGGTGAACAGCATTCAGCATTAGATGTTTTTAGATCAAATGTGTAATTTAAATGAATCTAACTTTCATATGAGCAATGATTCCTCTCCTTCTTCTCTCCACTTTTCTCCATCTCTCATATTTGTGTTTTTCAGAGCTCTGTTTGACTACGATAAGACTCGAGACTCGGGTCTGCCGAGTCAGGGCCTCAACTTTAAGTTTGGGGACATCCTTCACGTGGTGAACGCCTCTGATGACGAGTGGTGGCAGGCCCGACAGCTGACGTCTCAGGGCGAGGTGGAGGAGGTCGGGGTGATCCCCAGCAAGAGACGGTAAGGGGATGACCATCGACCAGGGTTCCCTCATGGATCCTTAAATTCTTATATTTGACAGTTCAAGGTCTAAAAATGTCTTAGATTTTAGACGGTGCTAAATATGAAATAGGAAATATGAATGAAAACTGTGTCAAATCTAAAACGTGCAGAAAACATTTTAAACTCTGCATGATGGTATAAAAGCTGCTGTGAGCGTGATGCTGCATCACTAAAATAATACTAAACCTCTGCTGACCTCTGACCTTTCTTACTCTCCTACGCTGTGTCCTCTCGGCCCTCAGGGTGGAGAAGAAAGAGCGAGCAAGGTTAAAGACGGTGAAGTTCAACGCAAAGTCACGAGACAGAGGGGTGAGTGTTTCCTTTCTGCTCTGCAGCATCAGCAGGTGCAGAGCAGGAAGTACAGAAGTCCTCCTCCCATGATGCCTTGCATGAATTGACATGTCCTCTAGTAATTCCATTCATGTTTCTATGCACGTCTTTATTTTGTGTTTTTCAGAAAACAAAACAGGAAACACAACATGTCTAATTTTAACATCCCTGGGATCATAAATCTTTATTGTTTCATGCTGTGAGGAACAGGAAGTGATGAGATTTAGCTTTGATTAAATGCTGTCAGATAAAGTCTTAGAAGCCTAAGAAGACTTTTTAGATCATCTGCAGCAGCGTATGAAGTTACAAGACCAAGCTGTGAGCAGATTTTATCTGCTTCATTATGTCAGAGAGCCCAGGAGGAGCAGCTGCAGTGAATGTAAAGCTAAATAAACAAAAATCAGCCTTTTAAGGGTTCTAATAAGTGAAAGTAAGAACTTTATCTTTGCACGCTAAAGAGAAAAAAACTTCATCTTAGTCTCATAAAACCACTTCCTTGAATTCATGCAAGGCATCAGAGGACGAGGATGTCTAAGGTTTTTGTATTAAAGTCCTGAAGTGTAAGTCTGAACTCTTTATACTGAACTTAAAGGGTAATTCAGGAATTTTTAAACCTGTTTTATGATTTTCTAAGTGTCTGAAAACATTACAGAAAGGATTCCCGAGGAGACAGAGCTTCTTTTATTGAGATTAACATGACTTTTAAACCAGAATAGAATTCATTGGCAAAAACAGCTCTCAATTATTTACATGGAAGTAAATCAGGCTGTGGCTCTGATCTGTTCAAAGAAGCAGCTGTAAATAATGCTGCTATAAAGGCTCTCAGCTGATTGTAGTTGTTTAAAGCTCAGTTAACATTTTCAACCAGCTCTTCACAATAAAAGTCCCTGGTTATGTTGTTTGAATGCTTTTATTATGAAACAGGGGGGCATGGTTTGGTCTCCTGCTTGAGCAGGATTTTGAGTGCACATTCCTTTTAGTTTTCTAATACTGTGATGTAACACCGTTACTACTAAAACTGATATAAATGGGGCGCCAGTGGCCTAGTGGTTTAATGTGCGCCCTGTGTATGCCGTTGGCCCGGGTTTGAATCCGGCCTCAGGCATTTTCCCCCATTTGTCTCTAGATCTCTCATCCCTGTTTTCAGTTCTATCCACTGTTCTCTGCTGTCAATAAAGGCATAAAAAGCCCAAAAATTCATCTTTTTAAAAAAGATATAAACTTCTGGTTAGGGATCCTTTCTGGGATGGTGTCAGACACTTAGAGTAACAGCCTGAGCCTCTTAGCTGGTGGTGGGAGGAAGCTGGATTACCCAGAGAGAACCCACACAGGCACGGGGAGCATGTAAACACAGTAAGGTCCTGACCGGGATGCGAACCAGGAGCCTTATTGCTGAGAGGCAACAGCGCTAACCTCTGCACAGCCCCCTAACACAAAGATTTACTGTTCAGTAAACAGCAGGATTACTCGTACTTACTGAGGAGTGCTCTCAGTCAGACCAGTGCTTCATTTGGTCTAGGTCAGTGGTTTTCAAAGTGTGAGGCGGGCCTCCCCTTGGGGGCGCCACAGAGCTTCAGGGGAGGTGCGGAACCATAAACCAGAAAAAAAGGTGATTTGCTTTGCTAACCTCTACTGTGCATGGAGCTAAATGGATAAACTTATAGTTACTATAGGGACTAAGCTATAGAGCAGTGTTACTCAACCAAAGAGCAAAATTGTTCAAAAATACCTTTGCAAGAGCCACAATCTAAGAGGTAAAAAGTGGCAAAAACAGTTTGAAGTAGCAATAAAAATAGGTTAAAAGTGGCTAAATGGTCAAAAAGCAGCAATAAATGGGTGAAAAGGGGCAAAAATGGGGAGAAAAAGTGTAAAAATGGTCAGAAAGAAGCAGAAATGGGTGAGAAGTGACAAAGAAAATGAGTGGAAAGTGACTTAAATGGGAAAAACCCGGATCAATAAACGATTGATTGATTGATTGATTGATTGATTGAAACAAATAGGAAACAAGTGGTATGTAATGGCAAATGGTAGTTTAAATGGGCAAAAAGTGGCCAAAAAAATGGGGTAAAAGTGGCAAAAAGACGTTGCAAAAATGATCAAAAAATTTTGAAAAAGAGGATATTTACTGATGAAAGGTAGCTTAAATGGGCAAAAAGGTAAAAAGGGGCAAAAATGGGATAAAAGTGGAAAAAATGGGGAAAAGGTGGCACAAAGAAGTTGTAAAATGACCCAAAAAATATTTTAAAAAGGGTATTTAATGGCATTATAACTAAATAAGAGGGAAAGGCAGATGTTTAAGGACATTTTCAAACCAAAACATCCAAAATGTTAAAAACGTTTAAAGATTAGACATAAATGTTTGAAATGTTAATTTTTTTTTTTTTCCAATTTGAATCCTTTTTCTGTGGGTGGGGGTCCATCCAATGAATAATTTCTTCTTAGGGGAGGCTCGCTCTCACACAGTTTGAAAACCCCTGATTAATGTAATTAACAAAGTCACAAAGAGCATTAAGTTAATAAAAATAATAATAATAACTTTATTTGTATAGCACCTTTAAAAACAGAGCTTTGCAAAGTGCTTTGACAATAAGCAGAAACACAAATGAAACAAAGCATCAAGTTAATAGACTGGTTCGACTGAGGACACTCCTCAGTGAGGACACTCCTCAGTGAGGACACTCCTCAGTAAGGAGACTCCTCAGGAAGGACACTCTTCAGTGAGGACACTTCTCAGGAAGGACACTCCTCAGGAAGGACACTCCTCAGTGAGGACACGCCTCAGGAAGGACACTCCTCAGGAAGGACACTGCTCAGTGAGGACACGCCTCAGGAAGGACACTCCTCAGGAAGGACACTCCTCAGGAAGGACACTCCTCAGTGAGGACACGCCTCAGGAAGGACACTACTCAGGAAGGACACTCCTCAGGAAGGACACTCCTCAGGAAGGACACTCCTCAGGAAGGACACTCCTCAGTGAGGACACTCCTCAGGAAGGACACTCCTCAGGAAGGACACTCCTCAGTGAGGACACGCCTCAGGAAGGACACTCCTCAGGAAGGACACTCCTCAGGAAGGACACTGCTCAGTGAGGACACGCCTCAGGAAGGACACTGCTCAGTGAGGACACTCCTCAGGAAGGACACTCCTCAGGAAGGACACTCCTCAGGAAGGACACTGCTCAGTGAGGACACTGCTCAGTGAGGACACTGCTCAGTGAGGACACTCCTCAGGAAGGACACTCCTCAGTGAGGACACTCCTCAGGAAGGACACTCCTCAGGAAGGACACTGCTCAGTGAGGACAAGAGGTGAAAGTTTGAGGAGGTCAGAGTGACTTGCAGGCTGTGAGTTCATCTGTTATAGCTAGTACATGCAGACACCATACCATCAGAAGGTTCTAGAAGAGCAGCACAGCTGCACAGAAATTTAAATCTTCACACGGGACAGTGGTTTCCTTCTTCTAAGGAGAGTTTTAAAACCAGAGTAAGGCTTGAAAACCGAACTTTACGGTACGCCTTACTAGGTGCTGATTCAGTAATCAGAACAAGAAGAAACCAGCCTGACTTTACAAGTTCTCTCTGGTTTAGATGGATTTTACTAGTCCAGTTTTAGTCCAGCTAAGAATGATCCATCTGTTTTTACCTTCATGTAAATGTACTGATTCCTGCGGGCTGGAGAAACCCTCTACATAATCTCAGAGCTGTTTTAAATCATTTGAACCTCCAAATGCCAGGTTTAATGGTCCTGAATTGCCCTTTCTTTGTATTTATCTGAATGTCTGCTGTAGTGTGTTGTTATTTTGCATGGTTCTACGTCTCTGTCCGTGTGTTTTAGCGTGATTTCTGTGATATGATGTGAAGATGACGTCTGTTTGAGCTGCAGCCACCTACTAATGAGCGTTGGACTAATGTTTGAGGGCAGCCGGCCCGTTAACCGCATGTTCTGACCTCTGAGACGTTTTTCTTCTTCACCACTCCAACGTCTCAGCAGCCGAGCCGCAGCGCCCCCCCCCCCTGCACCTTTCAGACCGTGTGTCGCTTTAACACGCGTTGCCAAAACTCTCTACCCGCTAACTCACCAGACTGATGGAGGGGGGAGGAAATAAAAACCAGCAACATGCATGACCTCCCCCTCCTCTCCCAGAATCCCCCCTCCCTCTTACTGAGAGAAACGCTTGACATTGATGTCTGACTGTCTGCTGCTCACACAATCCTTCCTCCTCTTCCTCATCCTCACCACTCACCTCTCTCACCCCCTCCTGTCACTCTCTCTCTCCCGCTGGATAACCTTGACATGCAGCATGTGATCTAATGATGTCAGAAGCCCCGCCTCCTGCTGCTGAAGCTGCAGAACCAAAGATTGACATTCAGTAATGAACGTTTCTGTCGTTAGCTAAAGGCTAGCCGTTAGCGCTGTTTTAGTTAGCTAAGTTCAGCTCTGCAGAGCAGTTTTGCCTTTTAGCTCCCAGGAGTCTTCAGAGTAGCTAGCTGTTTTTTTTGTTTGTTTGTTTGTTTTTGTACAAAGCTTAAAAAACTCATCCACTAGAATTTTAAACTTCTGCAGGATTCTGGAAAACAATCCAACCACACTGACACTTTTTATTACTGCTTTTTGTACTGCAGTAAGCTAAAGTTCTGAACTCTAAATGAGCTGATTTTTTTCTATTATTTATAATTTAAGTTTAGCTTAAATGTCCGTGTCGTTATCAGCCAGGCCCAGTTGTTTATCATTTATCAATCATAACTTTTATAAGCAGCATAATTTTAACCAGCCTGAAAGATTGGGAGTTTTTAAGAAAACTGAGAGCCCCGAGGAACTCATGAGTGCCCAAATATCACAGCAGCTGCAAACAAGAAGTCAGACGGCCTCCACTGAGGAATTTTCTTTTTACAACCATCAGAAATGGCAGTAAACTCCTGCACAAATGTGAAGCCAACATGTCAGTACGGTTCAAATGAAGCAAATAGGACAGAATAGAATAAAATAAAATATAAAATAGATTAGAATAAAATAAAATAGAATAGAATGAAATAAAATAGAATAAAATAAAATAGAATATAAAATTAAATAGAATAATATAAAATACAATAGAATGAAATAAAATAGAATAGAATAAAATGATATAAAATAGATTAGAATAAAATAGAAGAATATAAATTAAATAGAATAAAATGGAATAGAATAAAATAATATAAAATAGATTAGAATAGAAGAATATATAATAAAATAAAATAAAATAAAATAATATAAAGTACATAGAAAAATATGAAATTAATTTAAATAGAATAATATAAAATAGAATAAAATAATATAAAATAGATTAGAATAAAATAGAATAGAAGAATATATTAAATTAAATAGAATAAGATAAAATAAATTAGAATTAAATAGAATAGAAGAATATATAATTAAATTAAACAGATTAATATAAAATAGAATAGAATAAAATAAATATGAAATCGAATAATATAAAATACAATAAAATAAAATAGAATAAAATAATATAAAAGAATACAAAAATATAAAATTAAATTAAATAGAATAGAATAAAGGAACTTCAGGGATAACCTGTCTGGAATCGAGCTGTGTGTTAGTAAAATCAGAGTATTAAATCATTAACAAGTGAGCAGAATTTAAGATTAGATTGTCTGCTGTTTTTGATGCCATGTGGAAAACATAAATATACACCTTCAAACCTAGTTAACAGGTGTGCCCTGCTGTTCGCCTCTTCCTGATTCCTGCCGTTCCAGAGAGGTTTTATGTTACCAGCTGATCTGAAACCTGCCCAGCGTCTTTTTTCAGCTTGTAGTCGCCGCGTCTCTGCATGTTTTTGCATGTTCAGTTTCTCCTCGTCATGCATTTGTCTGACATCTGCTGCCTTCACTGTCACTACATAAAACTCAGACACTAAGGAACACTTCACTTTAAAACCAGACTTCTACGTTCAGCTCATGTGCAGATTTCAGCAAATATCAAAGCGATTTTTCCAGTCTGATTCTGTGGTTTGGACTGTTTTCAGGACGTACGTCAGCTGTTTGTTTATGATAGAGTAGAGCTGTCACAGTAGCAGATTTAAACATAGGAGTTTGTTAGCTTTAGAGTTAATCACACATTTACAACATAGTGAAGCCGACTATCCACAAACAAAACTCTGCCAGTGCAGTTGTAAAATTTAGACAAAGTGAGCGTTTTCTGGCCATTTATGTGCCTGTCTTTAGAAAAACATGGGTTTTGTTTTTAACGTTTTGGTTTTTTATTGTATTATTGTTTATTAAAGAATAACTTAACCCTCAGATGCTTTTTTCCCCGATGAAAACTACATAAACATTTAATTTTGCTGTTAGGGTCCACAACTAAACATTTCAAAATATCAAAATTCTACATTTAATGTGAAAAAGGTAAAAGCTGCTGCCCCCTACAGGCTGAAACGCTCTACTACAGCTGAATTATTTACATACCAGATTATACAGTTTGATCTGTCGTCACCCCAGAGCTCAGCATTTACCGCAGCCAGCAGCTAAAATTAAATCTCCACCAATCATAGATATTGCATAGACACTCTGGGATTGTGGGTAATGTAGTGCTGTTGCCTTTGATCGTGAATAACCCGTGTCTTTCCTAAAACAAGGTCAATAATTTACCTGCCTGTTCCCCCTAAATGAACATCCGTCCATTCGTCTTCTAGCCCGCTTATCCCATTGGGTGTCGCGGGATGCTGGAGCCTATCCCTGCTGTGATTGGGCAAGAGGCAGGGCACACCCTGGACTGGTCACCAGCCAATCACAGGGCTTCTACATGAACATGTACCCTCATTTCACCATTTAAGCCAGGCTTTAATGATTGGTGATCTTCTAGCAGCAGTAGTAGGATCGTGGAGGTTTGTTTTTGCACTCAAAGGCAAGATCAGCCAATCAGAGATGTCGCTGTGACACTCAAGAATTATGGGTATTGTAGTGCTATTGACCTAATAAACCTGTTTTTTCCTATAATTAAGTAAATAATATACAGATGTAAGTCTTCTACGTGGTTGAAATCCCTAGTGTTAAATTAACAGTGTTAAATCAAACACTAGAAAGTTTTTTTTTTTTTTAATGTGTAGTCTTTTAAGCATTAATTTAACACTCTTCAAAGGGTTAATTTTTTAACACTGAGCCCAATATTCCAACACTGTACACAGCAAAATCATCAGTGTTATCAGTGTTTAGGGGAAAAATGTTGGGATCCACTCTTATAGACCAGCTCCTGTCACTGACAGGAAGTGATGGGAGCTGGTTGTTATCACGGCCAACCCAGTAGATAACTTCACTCACGGTGCGGAAGTGTGAAACATCAAAAGCAACAATAATTCAGCAGAAACAAAATAATCCAGAAGTGATCAATGTACAACAGGCAACATAAAAATACATATCTGAACACTGCCCAAGGGCATGATGGGAAAACTCCACTCCTCCAGGTTTGAAATGGCAGTAGATAGAGCTTAGATCAGTTGACTCAGCAGGTTCAGCCAATCAGGGAGCTCACTTTGACAGAATAGGACTGTGGGTAATGTAGTACTGTTAGTTGAGATCATGAATGAACCACGTTTTTCCTAAGACAAGTTGGATTAAATATAAAATAGTGTCTCCTCCGTGCCGGTACATCCTGGTTTCTCCCTCAGGTTGTTCATGGTAGCGCAGACTGAATGACATTGTGGCTAATGAGGGACAGTAGGAAGGAGGGAGTGGGTGCGTTTTTTAGTCACTGGCTTTAGTTACTCTTTAAAAATGAAGATTTTAGCGTTTTTAAAAAGTGGAACTTTACAAAGTAAAACCATAAACATAAGTCATCCTCATAAAAACTGGTCTGCAGTAAAAAGAATGATCTAACTTTAGTTAACTCAGGAAGTCGGCTCACTAAACAGCTCTGAATTTTACAGTTGAAGCTCAAAATTAAAGGGACGTTCATGTGAATTTACCCCCGAGTTTTTGGTTTATTCTAACACTACATAACTAGAAATGACCCCCTGCTAATCTGCCAAATTAAAGTGAGAAATTCATGATTACATGTTTAAAACAGAGAAGAGCTAGCTTAGCATGGTTCTTTAAAGGTTTAAGCTTTTTTCAACTGTTTTTGCCTGATGAGCCACAGACTCAGACAAAAAGCTTCTCATTCTGTCCGAACCGACATCAGACTCCCCCATCTCCCCCTCTTCTTCTTCTTCCTCTTTGTTTTGACTCCATCACCCCTCCTCCTCCTCCTCCTCCTCTTCCTCTCAGCAGTCCCTCAATGACAAGCGTAAAAAGAACCTCTTTTCCCGAAAGTTTCCCTTCTACAAGAGCAAAGAGGCGAGCGAGCAGGAGACCAGCGATGTCGACCGTAAGTACGGGGGAGGCGGGGCTGGGGCGGTCGGTCTCTGAGACGATTGGCCGGCGACAGAAGGAGAGGTCAGCTGGTGGCGGCGGCTGTGAGCACGCGGACTGTGGTGGCAGCAGGGCTCGGCTGAATTCAACAAACACCACCAAAACTGGCTGTAATGGTCCAGATGAAGAACTGGACGCCCCTCAAACATAAAGAATCATGTGGTCCCTTTGAGTCCTCCTCTTTGGAGCCAAAATGGCCGCCCTGTCGCCGAGCAGCAGCGTTCCCTCTGCTCTCTCTCTCTGTCGCTGTAATTCAATAACTTTGTGTTGTTTTCTCCTCGTTGTTCGCTCGGCTTCGCTGACCTCAGGACAACAGCGACGACATGCTTTCCAAAGGACACAGTAAGTCTGTCTCCCCCTTTACCCCCCTCTAAAAACTCCCATCAGCCCCTTGTTCTCCACAAGGATCCTTCCTCAACAAAGGCTTTCTCTGCAGTGGTGCTCCTCTGGTCTTAGATAGGATTTGTGTAAATTAAGGCCATATAAAGTCTTATTTTCGCCTGGGAGAGGCCTGAAATTTGAGATGGTTCCTGGTGGAGACGTAGCCTTCCCCTCCCTCCTCCTCCTCCTCCTCTTACAGTCAAGGACCCTCTCAGATCGACCTCCATCTCTTCCCTTTGAACAGAATCTCATCACATTTATCCGATCTGAATCCTCATAGGGTTCTAAGTGTTAATCAGTTTTGTTTACATGTCCTTACTGCTAAATATGCTCTCAAACCTGAATCCACAACAGATGAGCTGAAGATCATGGAAGCTGAACATGACATTAAGGAACAAAGTTTTTAGGCTTTGTTGGCTGGAGTTTCAGAACTTTGTTGGTTTATTTCTAAAGCCCTGTTCACTGAGACGATCCATGGATAGTGACGTTTTAGGATCTTGAGTTTTAGCGGATCTATAAATCCACATCTTCAAACATGTTACTGAATTATTTTTGTTTAGAAAAGTCCTACAGAGGAAACATACAGGTGTGAAAGTCTTGGTTATCGTTGATCTGGGTTTGATTTATATGACGTTCTTTTACTGGGTCAAAAACTGTTGATACTCTCTTCTGTTCTTGATTGGACAACCCCCATTTCAAACAAGTTCATTGATTCACTCATAAACCCATATTTTATTCACAATAGAACACCATTGTGTAGCATCCTTTCTTCTTTTAACAACAGTCTGTAAACATCTGGAAGTGAGGAGACCAGCTGATGGAGAGGAATGTTGTCCCATTCTTGTCTGATGTAGGATTCTAGCTGGGTTTTCTTTGCGTCTTTTCTGATGCTCCAAATGTTTTCTATTGGTGAAAGATCTGGACTGCAGGCAGACCAGTTCAGGACCCAGACTCTTCTCCTGTGAAGCCATGCTGTTGTGATGGATGTGGAATGTGGTTTAGCATGGTCTCGCTGACAGAGACGTCTGGATGGGAGCATATGTTGCTCTAAAAGCTCTCTCTACTTTTCAGCATTGATAGTTCCTTTCCAGATGTTAGAGCTGCCCACGCCATAGGCACTAATGCAACCCCATACCATCAGAGATGCAGGCTTTAGAGCTGAGCCAGGAGAACAAGCTGGATGCTCCCTCTCCTCTTTAGTCCACAGGACACGGCGTCCAAGGTTTCCTCTGACCACAGAACAGTTTTCCATGTTTCCTCAGTCCATGTTAAATGAGCTTTGGTCCAGAGAAGACGGCGCTGTTTCTGGATCCTGTTCACATATAGCTTCTTCTCTCCATGATCCAGCTTTGCTCACAGAGATTTTATGGACATAATTAATTGCAAAATGCTCCTCCAGCTGTTTTTCTTTAGTATCACGTACTTTTCTAGCCTTTTGTTGCCCTTTTCCTACTTTTATGAGATGTGTTGCTGCCATCAAATTTAAAACGAGCTAATATTTTTTACAACATGGTAAAAACGACTCAGTTTATGTTTTATTGAGAATAAAATATGGGTTTATGAGATTTGACAATTATTGCATTTTATTTACGTTTCACACAGTGTCCCAACTTTTTTGGAATTGGGGTTGTATTTAAAAGATTCTACATGCATTTTAGCATAAAAAATACAGGCAGACCAAAAACAGCAAGAAGTCCTGGAGTAACCAGGGTTACTTTCTATATTTTAAATCCCTAACTTTGAAGGATGGTTCCTTTTAGAGACAGTAGAAGTTTAATCGTTTGTTGATTTGGTTTAAAGTTTGAACTTGTGAAATCTTTCTTGGTTCTGTGTTTGATTTGTTTATTTTCTGAGTGTGATGTTTTCATTGATAATACCAGGAGAGGGAATTTAAATGTCGCTGTGATTGTTTTGCTGCAGTTTGACTCTAAACCCTTCGAGTCCTGTGAAAGCAAAGCATTATGGGAAAGCTGGCGAAGCTTTGGGCTGACCTGGCGCTCTTTGTGTTTGTTGTGATTCCAGAACATGTGACATCTAACGCCAGCGATAGCGAAAGTAGTTACCGTAAGTGAGACGCTACAGCACTAACTCCCACACTGACGTCACTAACGAGCACTGACACCTGATTGGACGATAACAGCATGACCTCACAGGCAGAAACACGAACACTTTGGTTCCTGGCTAACGAGGACTGGCACTAAACCCACTGTTGCTGCATGAACCCACCACGGATCTCTTTATTTAGATCTGATAGTGATAAATAATCAAGTTTAGTGCACGTTTAACTTTGATGATTTTACACTCATGGTAGTGAAAAGATAAAAATGTCGGAAGTTTGACCACCTTACTTCTGATTTTGTTAGCTTGATCTCGTAGATGTAGCTCAATTAGGACTCCAAACTAACCAATGAGATGTTTGATCACCTTCACCTCATCCTCCGATCTCCCCTCACCTCTTCCCCCCCTCTCTGATCCTCTCCTCCCGCTCACTGTGAACGCTCCACGTCTTCCTAATGGTCCGTTACCTGTCTCTGCAGGTGGACAGGAGGAGTACGTTCTGTCATATGAGCCCGTCATCCAGCAGGAAGGTGAGAACGGGTCATTCATGACCTTTGACATGTTATATCAGTGAAGTCAGAGGAGCTCTTTACTAAAACATAACTTCCTGTTCCCGTCCTCTCTCTGACAGTGAACTACACCCGCCCTGTCATCATCCTCGGCCCCATGAAGGATCGAATCAACGACGACTTGATCTCCGAGTTCCCCGACAAGTTTGGATCCTGCGTCCCGCGTAAGTCAGCGAGAAACGCGGATACTATCTTCACCGCCATCAGTGACTCCTGACTTAAGAGTCTCTTCTTCCTCTCTCAGATACGACCCGACCGAAGCGGGACTACGAGGTGGACGGCAGAGATTATCACTTTGTGATTTCCAGAGAACAGATGGAGAAGGACATCCAGGACCACAAGTTCATCGAGGCGGGGCAGTACAACAACCACCTGTACGGAACCAGCGTCCAGTCGGTTCGAGAGGTCG
Organism: Cheilinus undulatus; assembly: GCF_018320785.1. Classification (NCBI taxonomy): domain Eukaryota; kingdom Metazoa; phylum Chordata; class Actinopteri; order Labriformes; family Labridae; genus Cheilinus; species Cheilinus undulatus. Next base: position 48,826,424 of record NC_054877.1, read on the forward strand.
CAGAGAAGGTACACGCCCTCCCAGGAACATTTAAAATCCTTTGATAGTGCACCAGAACCTTTGTCTTTTAATGGTAGAACCACCTATAATAGAGGTAGGAGCAAAAGCATTTTCTGCCTAGCAACAGCAAAGACAGGTTTTTATAGGTAGAAAAATCAGCCAGCACTGTTTGACAGTTTAAAAAAAGCATGTTTAAAGTGATTCTCACTTTCTGTTTTCTTTTTTTTTTTCATGTTTGTCACACTTCAGTGTTTCAGAACATCAAACAAACTTTAATATCAGACAAAGATAACCTGAGTTAATAGAAAAAACAACAGTTTTAAAAAGATGATTTCATTCATTAAGGGAAAAAACACCCAAACCTACCTGCCCCTAAATAGTCATTGTCCTCCTTGTTAAATCATGAATTAACTGTCATTAACCACATTTATAGTAAAGCTGAGTTCAGTTTGACTATCCACACCCAGACCTGGATACTGCCAGACCTGTTGGATCCAGAATCCCTTAACTAGAACCTGTCTGACAAAGTGAAGTAGACTAAAAGATCTCCAACACATCATGGAACCATCTAAGGAAATTCAAGAACAGATGAGAAACAAAGTCACTGACATCTATCAGTCTGAAAGGGTTACAACAACATTTCTAAGACTTTGGGACTCCAGCCAACCATGCTGGCAGCCATTACCCACAACAAGGGAAAACTGTGAACTGTGGTGACTCCTCCCAGGAGTGGCCAGCCACCAAAATGTGAATATGGCAACGGCATCATGGGAGAGTTCCAAGGCCTAAACCACTGCTAAGCAAGAAGAACACAAAGGCTCGTCTCACATTTGACTAAAAACATCCTGATGATCCCCAAGACTTTTGGAGAAATATTCTTAAGATTGACCAGACAAAGCTGAACTTTCTGGAACCCTAACCCTCTCCAATCAACAGCTCCAACTAGTTTTACCAAAGTCACCATTGCATCATCTGTTTTTGATGATGTCATCTTCTGAAGCTTGTAATGTGTTTTAAGAATGACTTCATCTTCAAAGGATGACGTCATCTTTAAAGGATGACTTCATCTTCAAAGGATGATGTCATCTTCAAGCTACCAAGGATGGAACAAGCAGTTATGAGGTTTAGGGGTGATGACTTTTTCACATTGGACCAGGTAGGCTTAGATGGATTTACCCTTAATAAATGAAACCATCATTTAAAAACTGACCTCTGTGTTTACTCAGGTTATCTTTGTCTAATGTTAACTAGTTTGGTGATCTGAAACATTCAAGTGTGACAAATGTGCAACAAAATGAGAAATCAGGAAGGGGGAAAACACTATCACAGCACTGCTTATTGATTGTTAATTCATGAATCGATCAGAACGATTTACTGATTGTAAATATTGGACAATGAAATGGTTTTTCATGCCAGCTGTTTTGTTTATTAACTTCCTGTGTTGTTTTCAGGGTAAACACTGCATCCTGGACGTGTCGGGGAACGCCATCAAGAGACTCCAGCTCGCTCAGCTCCACCCCATCGCCATATTTGTCAAACCCAAATCTGTGGAGAACATCATGTGAGTCAAGTTCATTCAATTCAACGGTCCGCTAACAGTCAGCGTGTTTACAGTCAGTCTGGCTGGCTGAATCCTCTAGTGAGAACACTCAGAGGATTAAAATCTGTTTGGATGGTCCTTATGTCCGTGGTTTCACATTTTTACATCAGATCTGAGACCATCTAGGGTGTAATCTGACCTACTAGGAAGGATGTCCACAGTGACTAGCTGAAGCCTGTAGAGTAACTAAAGCCCAGGGGCTGAGAGCGCCAGCTGGGTGTAAATCAACTCGCTCTGACCTACTGTGTCTGACCTAGCTACAACAGACTTCTAGGCTCACGTTTACACCATGTACACCAAGTGTTGCTCAGAACAGTCATAGCTAAATCAGTCTGATCATGCAGAAATAAATCTTGTCTATCAGCTGACCATCCATGTTAACCTACAGGTCATAGTTCATAGATGTAGTAGACGACTTCATCCTGTAGAGGGCAGTATCTATGCACATTCTTAACACAAAATGTAGAACTCAGATACTTGACGCTAAGGGTGTACTCACACTAGGCCATCCGTACCGTGCCGTATTCTAACCGTGCTGAAGCCCATTTGACCCCCACCCCTGTCCCCGCCTTTGGCCCGTACTCACACTGCTGAACGCATCCAGGCCTGGGCACGGATACGTCACGCGCCGACATCATCACACGAAGAATCTACTGTTGATGGCTCAGTATGCATAAGTGTTGTTTTTTAGGCTGTAAAATAGTTACAGATTTATACGATATCTGATCTGACACCGGGGTTATTTCAGCTGACCTGGGATCAGTAGATATGTTAACTATACAGAGCCCAGTGAGGAGAGAGAGAGAAAAAGCAGTTCATAGCGGAGAGTTATCGCTCACAGCATATAATCTGGAGCCTGATCAGAGTAACAAGCACTTCTGCTGAATGAAACCCAGACTTTTTAACTTGTATGAGCCCCTACAGTCATTCTTCTGTGTGTCCTTATACTATCTGAATCTCCTTGGCATTCCTTTATGCGCCATGAACTGTCCCTTTTCTCAGCCTAATTCTGGATGCCTGATGCACCAAACAAGCTCTCATGTGTCCAGAGCAGGATTAAATGTTCAGTTAAAAGTTTTTTTTTACTGTGATGAGAGCAATTTTAACCATCTGATGAGAGCTGGAGGTGAAGACGCCTCAGGATTAATAAACGATGCTCCGTTCAAACGTCAGCGATCAAGATCCCACTTTCACTTCTTGGTGACATGTAATAGAATTAGAGGTAAGTTATTTCAGTGGATGATAGTTTGGCATTATAATTTTATAATCAGAGAGGTTAAATCAGCTGTGTGATTAACCCCGACACACACTGGTCCGCGTATTTGGCACTTTCCTTTACGCACAGAGGATGAAAGGTGTTTGTTATCCTGTGAGCTGCTGTTTGTGACTCAGTCAAGAGGGGAAGCTTTATTTCCGAAACCAAAAATCCTCTTACAGTCACTAAAGCCTGACTTTGCCAGAAACTGGTCAGAAATGTGGACTGGACTGGGATCCTGCTGTCTCCAGCATGCAGCTTCTGCCTGCTGGGCTCTCTGAGGCGGGTCCTCTTGTTGTTACTTCTTGTTACGTCACATTCCTGCACTTGTGCTCCTTCATTTGCATCCGTGCCGTGCCTAGTCCCACCTCGTCCATCCGTGCCGGGGCCACGAAGCGTGCCTCACCAAAGCACGGAGGATTGCACTCACACTGGCCAAACATAACGGACTATAGACTGAAACGGGCCCAGGCACAGCACGGATGGCCTAGCGTGAGTACACCCTAAGTAATACAGTAGTATTACTCAGGGTAATAGTACTGGACTTTAATCATGCATGTAAACGTACTGAATGATGGTGTTTGTGGCCTGCAGGGAGATGAACAAGCGTCTGACGGAGGAGCAGGGCAGGAAAACCTTCGACAGAGCCACCAAGCTAGAGCAGGAGTTCACCGAGCATTTCACAGGTGAGAAACAAAAAAACGAGGGATTCTTCCTCTCTTTACAACTCTTAGTCAAGCTCACTAAAGCAGGTTAAGTTGTTTAACTTAGCCACTAGTTTATGGGTATGTCAGTTAAACCGGCATACAGCGCAGAGGAATGTAGACATTGACACGAGGCTGCTGATGCTAGCTGTGCTAATGTTAGCCAAGCTCTGCAAACCTATTAGACGTCCTTTACAGGGATGGTCCAGAGTTTGAAGCTGTGATATTTATAACCAAGCTGATGAGTGTACTGATTTCTCTCTCTGCTCCTGGCAGCCATCGTTCAGGGCGACACTCTGGAGGAGATCTACGATCAGGTGAAGCAGATCATCGAGGAGCAGTCGGGTCCGTTCATCTGGGTTCAGTCCAAGGAGAAGTTATGAGGATCGACGCTCTGTCTGCGCCATCGCTCCTTAGATCGCTTTTATTTTGAAAAGAAAAGTCAACTGCAGACAGCTGTTGCCCCCACCACCTCCTCCTCTTCCTCACCCCTCCGACCTTCCTCACCACCCCCCCGATCAATGACACGACAGCGGCTGAGCGGAGCGTTGTTTTCTTTTCTATCTTTGCCTGAATCGGACTCCATGTTGGGTTTCCTGACCAGCAGAGTAAAGCACACAGGAAGTGACATCACACTCGACACGGTACGGCTCCTTAATGTTTAAGGGAGGAGAACTAAAGAGGAGGAGAAGAAGAAACGTACGATTTTATCTATTTTTTGTTTGTGGGTTTTTTTCCCCCTTTTTTTGTCTTGTAAGGCGAGCGACAAAGGACGGATGGAGTTTCAGTCTCAGGCAGCGTCTGAGGATGGCGGAGTCACAAAAAGCAGAACTTTGCACGTTTGAGCTTTAACAGCATGTCATTAAATGCCCCGTTTATTTCCCATCAACCCCTGCACCTCAGCGTCTGATGTCACAGCTTTTCTTCTTCAGTTCTGCGCTCATTTCATCATTTTCTGTTTTTTTTTTTTTGTTTGTTTGTTTGTTTTTTACACTTGAGTCAATTTGAGTCTTTTGCTCCTCGCTGCTGCAGGATGTTTGTCAGGACGCTCTGCAGGGTTCTGCTCGGCTGCTAGGGGGCGCTGTGTGTTTTTAACAGCTAATGCTTTTAATTGTTGGATTTTATGGATTCAGCTTAACGAGGTCTAATTTTACCTGATCAAACAAGCCAGGAATAATCGGTTTCTCTGATTTATCGCTGAATATTTCACATTTTTAAGGTCACAGCATTGATTATTCTGCAAAAACATGGTCTAGTCAAGTCTTTAATTTCTTTCAAACAAAAAAAGAATATTTCAACCTGGTTTTAACCTGTCAGAAAAGTCCAAACAGAGAAGGAAAATCTGCAGATGCTTTTCTTTAAAAACCTGCAATCATCAGGATGTAATAACGATCAACAAACATGACTGTTTATCTTGTCTAATGAGGAAAAATCACCTGATTTAATATTTTAAAGTCCGCTTAACAAAAAGCATGCCTTTATTCATGTCCATCCAGTCTTGCTCACTGATGGGAACTGTGGTTGTTTTTAAAGATCTGGATTTTTTGTCCCAGCTCAGAATTAAGAGCCGGTCTTACGGCTCCTGAACAGCTCTTTGTTTGGCACCATTTTGGCATTTTTATGTCTTTAAAACATCAACAGAGTTTAAGATAACCGTCTCTTAAATGAGAGCCAGCTCCTAGAACAAGCTCATCCCTGAATGACACATCAGAACTCCCTCACGAGCAGTGTTGGGGGTATAGAGTAATTTGGTAAAGCAGTGGTTCCCAAAGTGGGGTCCGGACCCCCATGAGGGGCCGGAGGAGGCCTTCTTTAAAACAAAGAACATTTTTAGATGATTTAAAATAGTATATTTTACCCATTAGAGTAAAAATATATGCATAGAATTAGTTTATTTAAAATAAAACAGTAGACATTAGGAGAGATTTATACTGAAATCAAAGGAATGTTTTAAAAAATCCTTAAAATTTAAGTCCTGATTATTCCTGAATGTGCTAATCTGTGTGGGACTCTTACTGATCCACTTTTAGAGATGGGGGGTCCTCAGGTCTGGCACTGCGTTAGAGTACTCAGATTACTTTTTTGTAATGTAACTAGTTTTTTAGTTACCTTTTTTTAATAAAAGTAATCCATTACTGACAGAAAAAGCCACTATTTCCTCTCTTCTATGGCCACAAAAAAGAGCCATATAAAGGAGCTATCCACGTTCTGTTCCTTCTTCCCCGTCGTCGGTAGGTAGCGGCGTGCTGGCGGGAGGTAAACACAGCTGTGTCAGCGTGTCACTAGCTTGTTGAACCAGTGAGATGGCAGAGAGAACAGCGTTAAACTCTGGAATTATCCACATTATTTTAGACTTTTGGATGAAAGACGAGCAGAATCATGGTGAAACGTATGTTTAAAAGCTGGATTATTACGTAGAGCGTTGGCGTGATTCTCCATGCCTCTGCCCAGTTTGATTGACAGCTGACAGGTGGAACCAGAGCTTTGAACATTTGGTAACGTGAATGTACTCCAGCACCTTAGTTTCCTCAGTAACAGGAATCCAATAATCCCTGATATAGTTTGTGTGTGAAACATCAGCGTGTCCTTTAAAAGCATGTTAATGACAACATGAGGGAGAAAAGCGGTTAAAGAGGCACCGCTAGCCTCTTACGTTGTGGCCACTGAGTTCTGATATCAGGTCATCACTCTAAATGCAGACAACGGACTAAAGTGGAGGCAGTTCAGCTTTTTTAACACTAAAACTCTCTGATTTAAACTCTAATTTTGTCATTTGTCTTTCTCACAAATAAAGTTTTTTCTAGAAGAGGAAAGAGCGCCTTTTAATGGTGGCGACATTGAAGTCAGACAACCACGGCGTGGGTCCCTTACAGCCTCATTTTAGCTTAGACTTTCATCATGGAGGTTTGTGCTTCAAAAATAAAACTAGATTCATAACATTTTATGCAATAATCCAACAAACCATGGCCTTTCTGTGGCTGAAACCTGCGCTGTGCTAACCTCCTAGTCCACCAGCAGAAATTCGTCACTCTGCAGCCCGTTTGCTCACTCGTAAGGATTTTTTAAAAACACGTCATTTGAAGAACAAAATGTTAAAGAAAGTCTCCTTAAAATCAGGAGTAAGAATTCAGTTTGTTTTACTGAAAACGTTCCTCATGTTAAAGAAAAGCGTCTCATTCAGAAGTCTCATTAGGACTTTTATTTTGAAATCTGCAGATTTTCCTTCCTCTACTGAATCCTATTGAAATTGTCTCCCCGTCAGCGCCGTGACGTGATCAGACTTGTTTTAATCTGCGTGTTCTTCATCATCATCGTCATCATCATGAGTGTGTGTTTGGTGTCTGAGTGAGCGGCGCCCTCAGCGACGCCAGTTCGAACCCCGTCAGACGCGCGGTGGACGTCCGTCAGCGTCGTCAGTGTCTTACCATGAAAACGATGTCGGTGGTGTGATTCTGACGTGGAGACGAGCCGCCATCGCCGCCTCCACGCAGACGATTATTGTACAATGAGATTTTGAGATATTTAACCCTGGGTAAACTGCCTATTTTGTTATAATAAAGTCTATATTGAACTTTACGTAAGCACTACTACTACGGAGTTATTTTCTCTGCATTCTTAATCATATATGAATAGAAAGTATAAAGATATTTGAATATGAATATATATTTTTTCTTTTTCTTTGATCACCACCTCCTCTGTCTTTTAATTTTCTTTTTTAAGCATAATAAAAACTTAACAAGAAAACACCCTGAGCTGCACGCCTCCTTTTCTTCTTCTGTGGTTCACTCATCCTCCAGATAATCATCTGCTAAAGACTATCTTTATCTAAAGCTTAAAAAAAAAATACTAAAAATTTTACCTTATGTCCTACATTTTCCTTCAGTTTTAATCATTTTTTAAGCAAATAGAGGAAAAATTCCAACAAAGTCTAAAGACAAGATCAGATTTCAAAAGAATGGTTTTCATCTTATTTATTTTAGAAAAATATTTTAAATTTTCTTTGAATAGTTCCACAATTTTCTACAGTCTCAATATTCTCATTTTTTTTAGATTAATTATTTTTTAAAATCATTTTTCTTTCTTTCCATCTTTCCATTTTTTATACCCTTTTTGAAGTTTTATTTTACTTATTTTATTGTTTTTTCATGATAGTTCTTATATTTTCTTAAAAATAAATAGAAATAATGAAGATAAAATCATGAACAATGTGTTCTATTTTTCCTTGAATGTTTTTACCTTTTCTCCTCAATTAAAATTATCTTTTTAATTTTAACTTGTGTCCCTTGAATATTCTACATGCGCTTACTTTTTAAATCTCTTGATTTTGTTTTTATTGTAACAGCAGGGTGCTTTTAAGTTTTATTTTAAAATATCAATTTTTTAAGGATAAAAATATCAAGTCACCAATATAAAACAACAGCTTGAAACATTTACTGTTACTATTTTTTGTAGTTTTATATCCCCTGTATTTAATTTTACTTATTCAAATTTCAATTTCCTTTTATTTTTTTTATTTCATCAATTTGTTGTTATTAAGGACATTGTTTTTACATTTTTCCTTTTAATTTCTACTTAAATTTCTTTGTTTTTTTTCTTAGTTTGTTGTATTTTTCCCAAAATTATTTTATCATGTAAGGCCCAAATTAACACAGTTTTAAGGTCTATATATCACAAAAAAATATAGATAACATTTTCAAAAGTTAAATAACTTTTCCAAAGTTCAGAAAATGTTTAAATTTATTTTTCTTTCATTTAAACATTCTGATGCAGACATATGAATAAATATGTTAATGAGACAGAGGAGGACGACCGGCTGCTTAATGTGTTAGAAGTGAAAGAATCAAAAAGTTGGGTGCTCTAAAACAAAGCAGATATTTTAAACCAAATACAGAGTGTAAAGTAAGAAAGTAAAATCATGAGGAAGGATAGGAGCCGTCTTTATAACAGCCAAATAATCGAAAACCATGAAGGCCTTCATCAGGGCGAACAGATTAACATCTGTGCTTTGGCCACGCCTCTTTTTCACCACAGCCAATGACAGACGGTCACATGGATCAGACAAGTGAAGCCAGGTGAGATTCTTCAAACAGGTCTAACAAGTTAGTCATTCTGGCGTGGCCGCACCCATAACTGTCAACGACCACGGAGAGACGGAAACACCCGACAGAGTCCAGGAGCCTGTTCAGACATGACATCTGTCAGATTAGCTCAGATAGAATCATCGCTACAGTAGCAGTTTTGATCAGAACTGAACCACAGATCTGTAATTAGAAGAACCACTGGGCATCTGCTCCACAGAGTTATCAAACCTTAATGAAGGATTTCAAACAGTGAACAGAGTCAAAGCTCAAGTCCAACTATTACTCTGTTTCTCAGACTCTCCCTACTTATTGTAAAAAGCTGCTCTTTATGGAACACAGTGAACATCAACCGCTCCTTCAAAACCTTTGAGACCCCACCCAATCAAAACATTTTTCTTCTCTCCAAGTCCCGCCCCCTTACCTGTTTCACCAAAAGGACATGTAGCTGTTTGATAGTACGCCTCATTCAGAAGAGAGCAAGCGACCCACAGACAAAAACCAGAAAAACTTCTACTGAAAGAGGACAGCAGCAGAGGATACTGGGAATACTGGGATTACTAGCACTTTAACCAGGTACTGAATCCACCAACTGAACAAGACGGGGAGTTAACTCCCAGCTGTTTATCTGCTGCACTAATAATTCTCCACGCCCTAGACAAAGGTGGCTATTCTGCCTCACCGAGACGAAGGCTTACACTGCTGTCAGACTAAAACCACATAGCTGAAATACTGGGAATACCTGCACTATAACCTGCTACTGGACTCAAGAACTAAAGGTGAGTTTTAAATATAAAAGAATATAAGTGACAGGAAGTTTCAGGGACAGGGACTGACTTCCTGTTTGTCTGCTACATCTCTAGTTTGACACTGAGACAAAATGGTGTCCAAGTTAGAGGGGGATCTGAGCTGTCCGGTCTGCCTGGACATCTTTAAAGATCCCATCATCCTGTCCTGCAGACACAGCTTCTGTAGAGCGTGTGTGGAGAACTGCTGGAAGAAGAAGGAGGACAAGGAGTGTCCTGTTTGTAAGAGGAGACACTCTAAAGGATGGTTTCGTCCAGACTTGGCATTGAAGATCCATTGTGAGAAAGATCAGAGATCTTCAGAGGATCTCTGCAGTCTGCATCAGGAGAAACTCAAACTCTTCTGTCTGGACCATCAGGAGCCCGTGTGTGTCGTCTGCAGAGATTCAGAAAAACACTCCAACCACAGATTCAGACCCATCGATGAAGCTGCTCAACAACACAAGAAGAAACTTGAGGAAACTCTGCAGCCCTTAAAGGAGAAGTTAACGGTTTGTGAGAAAGTTCAAGTGGAGTTTGATCAAACTCTGGACCACATGGAGGTCCAGACCCGACACACAGAGAGGCAGATTAAGGAGCAGTTCAAGAAGCTTCACCAGTTTCTAGCAGAGGAAGAGGAGGCCAGGCTGCGTGCACTGAAGGAGGAAGAGGAGCAGAAGAGACAGAGGATGAAGGAGCAGATGGAGGCTCTGAGAGCACAGATAGCAGATCTTTCACACACAGTCAGAGCCACAGAGGACCAGCTGACGGCCCAAGACGTCTCCTTCCTGAAAAACTACAAGGCTGCAGTGGAAAAAGTCCAGCAGCGCCCCCTGCTGGAGGATCCACAGCTGCCCTCAGGAGCTCTGATAGACCAGGCCAAACACCTGGGCAACCTGGGCTTCAACATCTGGACCAAGATGAAGGACCTGGTCTCCTACACACCTGTTATTCTGGACCCAAACACTGCTAGTCCAGCCCTCATCCTGTCTGATGATCTGACCGCTGTGAGACTAGGAGAGAGACAGCAGCTTCCTGATAATCCAGAGAGGTTTGATTATTTTTGCTCTGTCCTGGGCTCTGAGGGCTTTAACTCAGGGACTCACAGCTGGGACGTCCAGGTTGGAGACAGTTCACACTGGTCACTGGGAGTGTTAGCAGAGTCTGAACAGAGGAAAGGAGAGAAACAGTCTGGATTACAGATAGTAGAGTTATTTGATGGTAAATACAGAGCAGGCTCAACATCACACTTCACTGATCTCTCAGTGAAGAATCCTCCAAAGAGGATCAGAGTGAAACTGGCCTGTAACAGAGGAGAGCTGTCGTTCTCTGATCCTGATACTGACACTCACATCTATACCTTTAAACACACTTTCACTGTGACCATGGTTCCATACTTTACCATCAGAGACAATGTGGAGATTTTACCAGGGAAGACAAAAAGAAAAAGAAAAAGAAAACTATCTGCTTCCATTCATCTCTAAACCTGTGAGATCTACAACCTTGACTTTATCAGTGTTGTGTAGAACTGAAGAAGCAGGTTGGACAGGAGAAAAGACATGATGAAGGTGAAGTTTGATGAGGAAACTGAAGAAGCTCTGGAGAGTATATAGACAGAGACCTCACAGTAAATCATGGATTCATCACTCTACTTTGACAGCCTGATATGTGTGGCTCACACTGCAAACTTGAACCCTGACACTTTGGAAAGATTGAGGCTATTAGAGAGGAACATTTGAGTTCAGGAGCTGAGAGGAATTCATCAAATCTTCATCCAATCTCTCTGAATTTACTATGAACAACAGCATCACAAATATCCACTGAATTCTACAGCTGACATTAGGAAGACAAACTCTGGAGCTGTTGTTTTAGCTACTTCTACTGTAGGCAGGGCCATCGGCCGTTTAACCATCAGGAAAAGCTCACAGATATCCTGGGCCCTCAGGAACCTAGGGGCCTCCACATAGAACCATTAGAGATCTGCATCAAGTATCAGCTTTATGTTTCAATGACTTTACATGATTAAAACCTCTATTCTGGATCTAAATAAGGACCAAGAGTCAATAAAACAACATCCAAATAGAGTTTGATGATCCAAAACAGTCCCTGAGGAGGCTTCGGGGCCCCAGCTGTAAGGTTTGATTGCTGTTTCATTTTCTTCCTCTTTCACCTCAAATTTTAGTTTTTATTAGTTTTTGTCAGCATTTTCTTTCAGTCCTTTCTATTTCTGATTTGTAAATAATTTTTATAAATCTTCTAAATTTTTGTTTACACTGTAAAATTAACTCATTTTTATTTTACTGAATGTTCTCTGAAAATACACCATTATTGGGATAAAAAAAATTTTAAGTGTGGTTCCAAGCTTTATTTTGGCTGTTTTTAATTCTTCTAAAATTGTAAAATGTTGTTTATTAAATGTGTTTCTAAATTTTTTGACTGTTATCTAAAGTTTTGTTTTGATTTAAATACAATTTATTCTTATTTTCTTCTTTGTTTGTATATTGACATTTCTAATATTTCAAATTTCTTATAGCCATTAATCTAATTTCCTCTTAGTGTTACAGTTTTCAGGTCCAGGTTGAGTTTTGATAAATTAAATCAAATAAGAATAAAATGTGTAAAAACTCCCAAAATTAAAGGGTTATTCAAAAATTCATCAGCTGTAGTCATTTTTTTAAATAAATGTGCTGATGCATAAATAAATAATAAATAACTGTGAATGTTTGCCCTCATCCTTTATAAACAGTCAGACTTATTTCTCACTCAGATTCTTACAAACAGAATATTCACTCTCAATCACTGAGCACGCTGACTTCAGCTTTTTCTCTTTATATTCTTCTGTGATGTTAGACCAGCTCAGATTCACTGACTCATAGAGAACAGCTGTTCTGCTGCAGCTCTGAATCTGAAGACTTTTTAAAGTCCCAGGACATCTAAACCAGTGATGACAGTGATGTAACAAATCTACTTCATGGCAGAAATGTGACTAGTGATGGTATTAACACCAGTTTACCCCCCCACTCTGATTTGGTCTTCACATTCTTCATATCACAGATTTGCTCCAGAATAAAATACAGACTATGTTAGAAAGCCAAACACAGAACAGCTGACTGGGTAAACAAATGTTACTTAACGTTACCATCAGCTGATGGAGTCTGCCGTCTCTCTCTGCTTCTCCTCCCGTCTCCTGAAGGGACTCTCGGGGTTTGCTCCATCCTGCTGCTGTTAGAACCACACTGAATTCTCCTGTTCTGAAGTTAGATGCAGCTGAAGATTTCACTTTAACACCTTTATGCTGCCTCGTGTTGACCTCAGACTCCTAGAGAAAACACAACAAATCACAGAGCTCACATAAGGGCTGGTTCCAGAGGAGCTCTGCAGATCCAGATCAACCTCATTGAAGAGACATTCCCTGATATTTGAATCGAACTCATCCTGCTGCTTCCTAAATAAACAGCAGCTCAGAGAAACAGACTAACCTGTGCTTCAGGAGCTCCAGGTCAACTTGATGATGACACTGTTGTGCTCAGTGCTCATGCTGCAGACTCCAGAGGGGACACAGGGGGCAGCAGAGTCACTATCTCTCCTCACTATAAAATCACACAGAAACCTCTCCGTCCTAGCACAGCTAGCAAAGCAGAGGACTTCTGAGAGGACTTTCAGGTAAACGTAGAGATAACAATGAGTCTACAGCAGATGGCATGACTAAAAGAAACACAAGGCATTGTGGGTAATATTTGGCCCTAGCATATCAATATATGTATCTGTGTTACTGTGTAGAAGGGGGAGGGGGGGTGAACATACAAAGGGGGGCAGAGGAAAATAATTTTAGAGCCACTGCCATAGACGGTGTTTGGGAAAGACAGAACCTTTCAAAATAAAACTTGGAAGGTGATTGGACAAATGTTTCTGTCACATTCATTACAGGCCAGCCAGAGCTACAAACATATGGAGTAGTAGTTCAGACCAGTACAGACCAGTCTGATCCCGTTCAGACCAGTACAGTTACTTTCCGAATCAAATACAAAATCGTCCTCCTCACTTACAAATCCCTACATGCCCTTGCCCCTCAGTACCTCTCTGACCTCCTTCAGCCATATACCCCAACCCGAAGCCTCCGGTCCTCAGGCACTGGCCTACTCACAGTTCCCACCTCCAAACTTCGTACCTATGGAGACAGAGCATTCAGGACTACAGCCCCCATCCTCTGGAACTCCCTTCCTGAAAACATCCGAAATGCTCCGTCCTTGGACATGTTTAAAAAACTCCTCAAGCGCCACCTGTTCACCACGGCTTACAGTCTCCCCTAAACCTGCCCCCTACATACACTCACCTTAGTGTTTGTCTTTGTGTTGTCTTGTTTTCTACTCTTCTGTAAAGCGACCTTGGGTCTCATGAAAGGTGCTATATAAGTCCAAGCTATTATTATTATTATTATTATTACAAACCAGTTTGATCCACTTCAGACCAGTACAAACCAGTCTAAATTAGTTCAGACCAATACAAACCAGCCTCATCCAGTTCAGACCAGTACAAACCAGTCTGACCCACTTCAGACCAGTACAAACCAGTCTAACCCAGTTCAGACCAGTACAAACCAGTCCTGTAAACTCCCAGACTCCCCTTCTGTCTGTCAGAGCCCACATGAACTAAACACCTTAAAAGGTGAGAGCAATCCCTTAATGACCAGCATCAACATGAGAGTTCTGGTGACCACGCCCACCACCACCACCACCAACAACAACAACAACAACAACAACCACAACCACAACAACCACAACCACAACCACAACAACCACAACCACCACAACCACAACAACCACAACCACAACCACAACAACAACCACAACAACCACGACCACAACAACCACAACCACAACCACAAAACAACAACCACAACAACCACAACAACCACAACAACCACAACAACCACAACCACCACAACCACAACAACCACAACCACAACCACAACAACAACCACAACAACCACGACCACAACAACCACAACCACAACCACAACCACAACCACAAAACAACAACCACAACAACCACAACAACCACAACCACAAAACAACAACCACAACAACCACAACCACAACCACAACAACAACCACAACAACAACCACAACCACAAAACAACAACCACAACCACAACCACAACCACAAAACAACAACCACAACCACAACCACAAAACAACAACCACAACCACAACCACAAAACAACAACCACAACAACCACAACCACAACAACCACAACAACCACAACCACAACAACAACAACAACCACAACCACAACAACCACAATCACAACAACCACAACCACAATCACAACCACAACAACAACCACAACCACAACAACCACAACCACAACAATAACAACCACCACAACAACCACAACCACAACAACAACCACAACAACAACCACAGCAACAACCACAACCACAACAACAACCACAGCAACAACCACAACCACAACAACAACAACCACAACAACCACAACAACAACCACAACCACAACCACAACAACCACAACAACAACCACAACAACAACATCCTAAACAACCAATAAAGATACCACTAGCATCTTAGGCTCCTACACACTCAAGGTAAGAGAACCTGAACAAGATCAGAACCCAGCCCACATATTAAACCCAAACAACATTATTACCCAGACAACATGAGACATTATTAGAGCTAAAACATCCCAGGACATCATGAGAACTGAGACAACCCAAGATATCCTCAGATCTGAGACATCACAAGAACCCACGAGTACCCGGCCAACACAGGAACCCAGAAACAAAA
>NC_054877.1:49149150-49244150 GCF_018320785.1 Cheilinus undulatus
TGCTGAATTATATTTAGTTGTAAAATCAGATGCTACAAACGCTAAATATCTGGACAAAATCCCACAATTAAATCATAAAATTCTAAAGACATCGCTGAATAATATGCGAGCTACCATGGACACTTTCAGGGGTAAATATTACCAAAGATTTCATTTATGATTAATAAAAGGAATATACAGATATAATCTAAATCACAGTAATGCTCTATGACGGTTTTTAGGAGTTGAAATCACAAATTCTTTAAAAAAAATATTTCAAGGAGGAAGCTTTAAAAAAGACCTGAAAAAGCATGTATTATTCCATTTAGAGGAGAATTAAGTTAAGTATTTGATAAATTTAAGATAAATCCCCCTCTCCTTCACAGTGAATAGAGCAGCTTGATTTTAATGGTCAGCAGGTTTAGGCTAAATAACGGGTGGATTTTGACAGCAAAGCAGCTATGCTACGTCCTGTTTTCTAGTGTTTTTTTTCATTATGGTTTAATCTTTGGTGTACTATAAATTAAATTAACAGCAGGGCTTATAATGACCTTAAACTGGCTTTTATAATCTGGGTTTTCAACCATCATTTTTAGCTAACAACGGTTAGCACCTTGATCTTTGAATTTATTTCCCCTCATGACAAAGCGCAGAGAATGACATCAAAACAACCGTTTACATAAGGTCAACTATAATGATGAACATGTAAGTAATTTAGAAAATAATCTACCACAAATCTTTAAAAGAAAGCAGAACTCACGCTGAAAAAGTCCGTCCAGAACCGAACCATCCTCTTCATTGTTCAAGAGGCAGAGGCGCGAAACCATCCGGTCAGAACCGGATCAAAGCGGGATGGAACGTTGTTGTTGCGCATGCGCTGATTCCATACGCTAAGATTCTACGTTGGTTGGTCTACTTTGGTATGTTGGCATACTTTAAACCAGCAGGGGCCAGATCCTGGATTTAGGTCTTACCGGAGAGCCTACAGGGTCAACATTTAACCATATAAACCTCATTTTCACCAGATATAACATATGAATACAACAGCAATGATGATAAACCATTAGGAAATTCAAAAGAGTAAAAATGATTAGTTTAAAGGCTCAAATCTGAGATAAAAAAAATCCTACTTATTAGTTCAAAAGATCAGAACACGATATTCAAATATAGAAAAATAATGTTTTTAAAGAGCAAAAAGAAAATTCAAATCATATGTTTGAAAGGTCAAATTATGAGATCAAATTTGAAATCTTGAGTTTAAAAGCCAAAATATGGGATTTAAAAGAGTTGGAAATGTAAAATATAAGCTTGAATTCAAAATGATGAATTAAAAAGTTAAAAATATGACTTAAATCTAAAATTGGGAGTGTAAAAGGTCAAAATATGGCAAAAAAGGTAAAAATTATTACTTGAAAATGTCTAAATATGATTTAAAAATGAAATCACGAGTTCAAAAGTTAAAATATTGGATTAAAAAGCCAAAGTAAGGAGTTAAAAAGGTCAAACATGACTTAAAATTGGAAATGTAAAATATAAGCTTGAATTCAAAATCACGACTTAAAAAAGTTAAAAATATGACTTTAATTTAAAATTGGAAGTCTAAAAGGTCAAAATATAATATAAAAAGAAAAACTTTTACTTTAAAATGTCAAAATATGAGTAAAAATTGAAATCACAAGTTTAAAAGTCAAAGTATGGGATTAAAAAGCCAAAGTAAGGAGTTGAAATATGACAGTACATTAAGAGTCCACTCAAAAAAACTGGATCAGAATCAGAAAGTCAGTGATTTTTATTATTTCCATCACCTCCACAGATCAGTTAGACACAGTTACATCAGATCGACATCACAGATCTTCATCAGGAAAAACAGCAAACATCTAAACGCTTTTATTTTTACTCACAAATGACAGTTTCAGCTGAGAACGTCTTTAATAACCTCCTCTGTATCCTCCCCCTCCTCCCCCTCTGTATCCTCCCCCTCCTCCCCCTCTGTATCCTCCTCCCCCTCCTCTGTAGCCACCACCACCACCCCCTCCGCCATATCCTCCTCCTCCTCCTCTGTATCCTCCGCCCCCTCTGTAGCCACCACCTCCCCCGTACCCTCCTCCTCCTCTGTACCCTCCTCCTCCCCCTCCGTATCCTCCTCCTCCCCTGTAGCCTCCTCCTCCTCGGTATCCTCCTCCTCCTCCATAACCACCACCTCGGTACCCTCCTCCTCCCCCGTAACCTCCTCTTCCCCCTCCCCCTCCTCCACCATCGAAGCGTCCCATCTTTGGAGGTCGAGGACCGTCTCCCATCCTGAGAGAGAGGATGATAAAAAAGTCCATAAACATCAACCGTACACACTTTGAGTCGTCTACTGCTGGTTAAGAATCTGCTGAGTTTAAGGTCAACATTTAAAACAAATATTTAGATAAAGCCTGTTTCATAGACACTAGACCACTTCAAGTTCAGAACCAGTTCATCAATAAAGAATAATCAAACATCACGAAATTTAAAGTCATTTGTTTTTTCATTTCTGTGTGACCTGGTGGAGGTGTTGTGCTCAAAAAAGCATCCCAAGAATCATGTGCATCTAACAGGAGTGCATACGGTTTAATGTAATGTGAAATAAGAGCCAGCTGATTTTCGAATGAACCGTCTTTGTTAGGGGTCGGTGTATTTTACAGTCCATAGAGTTTTGATTTAAAATGAGAAATCAAGAAAACCATCGTCTACAGCTTCTCCATCTATTAAATTTAAAAATGTAAGAAGAAAGAATTAAATTTAAGAAAAAATGAAAAATAAATCGCCCTTTTTAGTTTCTCTGTTTTCCAAAAACAAAATGAAAAAATGAAAAATGGTTCATTTTACTTCTTATTGTTTTTATGTTCAGAATAAAAAAATAAAAATAAGGAAGGTGAATCCGTGTATCGTTTGTTCATTTAATATTTGATTGATAACTGAACAACAAATAATGAAAAAGTAGTTTGTTTTCTTGTTTACATTCCTGAAACAAAATCAAATAAACAAGAAATGATGCGTCTTTTTGACTTCTGCTATTAATGTTGGGATCAGAGAATGTAATATGAAAAAATGGGCGTAAGCAGTTGGTATGATTTCAGTATTAATTTGGGTAACCTGGTGCAGGTGTTGTGCTCAGAAAAGCATCCTGAGAATCACATGCCCATCACTGAGGACTTCATGCTTTCTGGAATGATAAACGGAACACAAACACCGGCAACAAGTTAAGTCACGTTCCCGCTGTTGTGCTCCTTCATTTGCATTCGTGCCATGCTTTGGTCCATCAGGGAAGCATGCCGCGTCCAAGCACTGAAGAGTGTACTCATGCTGGTCAAATGTACTGGACTTTTAGGCTCAAACATACCCAGGCACAGTACAGATTGCCCAGTGTGAATGCGCCTTAACTCGGAGCTGGCATTTGTGTTCCTGGATATCGTTACAGGAAGCGTGAACTCCTCAGTGATGGGCATGTGATTGATTCTCAGGATGTTTTTCCTCGCACAACACCTGCACGATGTCACGCAAATCAATACTGCATTCAAATTGACTGCTTACAGCTGTTTTTTCATATGATCCTAACATAAATAGAAAAAAGTCAAAAAGACATCATTTCCTGTTTAATTGATTTTGTTTCAGATATGAAAACTAGAAAATGTATTTTCATTATTCGATTTGGTTTTTAAAACAGAAAAGTGAACAATGAGCCATTTATTTGTTATTCAATCATCAATCAAATATTAAATGAACAAATGATACAAGGATTAAGGTGAGATAAGGCTACATCACTGTATGGTGATGCAACATTCTTTTTCCCAGTAAAATCTAATTATACAACAGAAGGAAGAACAAAAAACAGAATACTTGTGATGTAACATTCGTTATACTGTTTAATACTTTAAAAAAGGAAAATAAAAAAATCACTAGTGTTGTAAGATTATTTTTTATTTAGTAAAATCTAATCATCAAAAAAAGGAACATCAAACAAAGTAACACCATTCATCTAACATTCTTTCCCCCCTGTAAAATCTAAGAACTTAAGAAAGGAAGATCAAAAAACAACACCAGTGATGTGACTCTTTTTCCCTGTAAAATCTAATAATACTAAAAAAGGAAGGAAACAAAAGACAGATCGCTGGTGATGTAACATTCTTTTTTATCCTGTTAAATCTAATACTTTAACACGGAATATCAAAAAACAAATCGCTAGTGATGTAACATTCTTTTTTATCCTGTTAAATCTAATACTTTAACACGGAATATCAAAAAACAAATCGCTAGTGATGTAACATTCTTTTTTATCCTGTTAAATCTAATACTTTAACACGGAATATCAAAAAACAAATCGCTAGTGATGTAACATTCTTTTTATCCTGTTAAATCTAATACTTTAAAAAGGGAATATCAAAAAGCAAATTGTTGGTGATGTAACATTCTTTTTTTATCCTGTTAAATCCAGTATTAAAAAAAAAAAAAAAGTTAAAAACAAAAGACAGATCGCTGGTGATGTAACCAAGTTGCACATACAGGATGTTCCTTTTTTGTTCCAAACACAAAAACTAAAAAATGAACATTTTTTTCAATTCCTTTTTGGAAAACAGGAAAAAAGCAGGATAAATGTTTTCATACTAAAATATGTTGATTCTCAGCTTTATCTAAACTGCCACAAAGGGCCAAAGGAAGTTTTTTTTCCATGTTTGTCTTTCCTGTTATAAACAGAATGTTGGGACACAGCTTGAGTCTTGATTTTTGGATTTCTCATTTCAAATTAAAAAATCCATTGGCTGCAAAAAAACGTTGATTTTGAGGTTTAATCAGTGATGACAAATATTCTACACCTAACAGTTTATTAAAGCTTTGTATTTTTATCTGGTCGGAATGTTTGTGATCGTCCTGAACTGTTGGTGGACGCAGTCGTACGATAATTACGTCTGAGTAAAGGAAAAGGTGAACACGCCTTCAGCCAGCATTTACACCCTAATCCAGATTGTGGTAAAGCTACTGACTGTCTGCTAACTGCTAAGAAAACAACAAATAAGATGGAGAAGCATCAACAAAACACAGGGAAGAAGAATAACATGCAGTCAGATGGAGGGTTGGTACCTCTGGTTGCTGCTCATCATGTTCAGTCCAGCTGCCGACGGTTTGGAGATGTGTCTGATCAGGTTCAGGAGTCTCTGGTTGCTGGGGTCCATCTGTCGGATGTATTCAGGATCTTTGGTCACCTCCACCACCAGAGCCTCCAGACCGGCCCGCAGTGCCGCTACACCGCCCGCCACCTCGTGAGGAATCCTCAGCTTGATCCTGGAAGCATCAACATGAAAAGGTAAAAACCCTCTTCACCGTTACCTCTGAGACTTCATGATGCAAATACAATAATCTGCAGCTGAGGGCTTTTCTTACACTGCTGAAACTAGGACCCTTTAGAGATGCTCAGGCCTTCATCATCTTAAAACCAAAACTGATCAGTGAAACAGTCCCATGATAATTAACCTGAGCTCTAAACACTAGTAACTCGGCTTTAAATGAATTAGATTAAAATGGCGGTAGTTTGGCGTTCTCACCAGTCATCCAGCTCCACGATGTCTCCGTCTGAGCTGATCTTCTTGCAGGCGAAGAGCAGCAGCTGCAGAGGACTGACCAGAGTCATCCCTTTAGCCGAGATCGCTCGGGTCCGGATCTAAAAAACAAAAACAAGCACCACCGTTTTTGGATGATTTAGACAATCAAGTCAGCAATTTTCCATGATTGTGAACATCAAACTACTTAAGACAGGGTGGAAGTTTGTTGCTACGTAGTAAAAAAGGTATAAATCTAATTTGGCTTTTACTGGAATCATACCAAAGTCTACATTTGTGCTCTTGTGACAACCCGTGTTGTAAAAGTTAGACATATGAGAGTATGAGTATAAAAAGAGGCTGACCTTCTCGCTGAAGACGAAGAACGGGGAGGGGTAGGTCATGTCGTGGCTGCTGAATGGACAGTTGACGGAGGACTTGTGGATGAGGGCGTTGCGGCCCTCCGTGGTCAGGATCTTCCTCTTCTCTTTGTGGAAGCAGACGTTGGGGTACGAGCCGAAGGTCAGCAGGGACACAACCACATCCAGGTTGTTGTCGGGTCCAATCGTGTTGAACATCTGGGTCATCAGAGTCTCTGACAGGAAGTAGAATTAAACACGGTGGCGATTAGAATGACCTTTCTCTGATAAAACAGGCCAGTGTTTCTGTGTGTGCTACACAGTTCAGGTACCTTCAGGAAATCCAGCGTTCACCAGGATCTCCTTCAGCTGCACTTTGGCCTCCCACGTCATCCTCAGAGTCGCCATGTTCAGACGCTTGTGCTCGCAGAAACGGGTCTCTGCGTCCTCACCGTTAACCCTGAATGTGACAACAACATTATTACCAACCAACATACATGTCAGCATGATAATTAAACATCATCCAACACCGCCATTAACAACAAAAAATACAAGTAGAGGCAACATCCTCAACCACATCACTATCACTTTAAAAAGAAGTTCTCTGTGATGACAACACAATAAAAATACTGAAGTGTAGAACAGCTGACTGATCTAAGCCCCGCCCCCTCCTTACCGGACGTCGTCCCAGGCCTGGAACACGGACAGCAGAGCCACGTGGTCGGAGAATCTGCTGCCTGCAAAGTTTCTGTGGACAAAGCCGAGGCGCTTCCCCTCGTTAATGAATGGCTCCTGGAAACAGGAGGCGGCCGAGATGGTGCACATGGCGTCTCCGACACTAGAGGGCGACACAGGGTGGGGCGTGATGTTACAGTCGAACAGGAAACAGGCAGTCATGTGACTCATCTTAACAGAGAAGAAGAAACTGACTGGAAGATGCAGCCGATGATCATCATCTTCCCCAGACGAGGCTCGATGGGCAGGCGGGCCAGAATCCGACCCAGAGGGGTCAGCTCCTCGTTGGTGTCCAGGGCGTCCAGCTCTGAAACACAAACCACACATTTCTCCTCTCAGACTGTCTGCAGCGCACAAATCCTCCTCTTTATGGCTGAATTAGAACACAGCATATGTATTTAAACATCCAACAGCCAAAAGCTGTGATTTTTGTCCGGTCAGGTCTCAAAACTGTAAACAAACTTTGCTTCCTGTGGAGGTTTTATGACAAAAATCTATAGGTTTTAAGGTTTGACCTTTTTGGCCTTTCAAGGTTACCGTAGTTCAGTTCAGAGAGAGCCTGTAATTATCATTATTTTGGACTTCTTATGAGGTTGTATGTTGAAAATGTGTGATTTAAGTTTCTGTTTTTATAGTTACGAAATAACCGCGATTGCAATGCTAATTTTCGTTAGCCCGTAAATGGGATTTTCCATTATGTGTTAGCATCAAGCTAATGGACCTTTTTTGACTTTGTTTTAGATGATTGCAGATGGTATGCTAGCTTTACAGAACCTCACGTTAAGACATGCTGGACAGTTTGGTTTTAGTGAAAATGTTATTATAAGTCTTTATCGTGACAAACGATATTCTCTGTTATTTAAGAGTTTTACAAAGAAAGTGCCTTTGTGTGTGAGGTCTCAATAAACGGCCAAACCAAGAAGAAACGGTCTCTCATTTCACAAAGAAATGTTTATCTATCTGCCAAATTAAACCGGAAGGTTCAGGGAGGGCAGAATACCTATTTTGCACAGGAAAAGGTCGTTAAAAACATTTCTTCTCTGTTAGAGATTAAACTATCTGAGTGAAAGCACGGTTTATCAACTGTCTGGTTGTGACAACATCAATATTTAGCTCGTTATCGTCTCTGTCGTGAAAAAAAGCAGTTAAAAACATGTTTAGTCTGTTTTTGTTTACTAAATTTAAACTTGTGCACACACTGAGGGAGCGACCATCCCTGCTTCATTCTGACCCAGGACAAACCCTGGTTATGTGCCGGTGTTGGGTACCTTTCAGAGTATGCTCCGCCTCGATGACGGCGTCCAGCGGCGGCGGTTCGATTGCCTTGGACAGGAAGTGTCCGATGGACCCGAGTCTGAGCAGCTTGATGCTCAGAGCGACCTCATGCAGCGGAGTCCTGAAGATCTCCGGGGTCATATGAGTCTCCAGTCTAAACAAACGTGCACAAACAACTTAAATGTTTGATTGTTTTGCTGCAGGGGATCAGGAGAGAGCAGCATGAGGAGGGGTCAGCATGCTGGTGGGACAGAAACAATCCTGACCTCTCAAAGCGAGCGTGGCTGCAGAGGTGGAAACAGAAGCCGGGTCGGACTCTGCCGGCTCGGCCTTTCCTCTGCTCCAGGTTGGTCTTGGAGGCCCAGACGGTGGCGTAGTTGGTCATGTTGTTGTGTGAGGTGAAGAGCTTCACTTTCTGCCTGTTGGGAAATGTTCAAAGACCCCGTCAGAGCTGATTAGATCCACACCCCGGGGCCTAAACCAGGACTACGGTGGTAGGGTAAAACTCACTTGCAGGAGTCGATGACGTAGACGACGTCGTTGATGGTGATGCTCGTCTCTGCGATGTTGGTGGACAGAATCACCTGCAGAATAAACATTTACTCCATCAGATCAACAAGAATGGAGGGAAAAGCCCCAACGCCCCCAGCTTCACTAACATTACATTACACTTTAAACTAGTCTGACCACATTTAACCCACTTGTATCCAGTAACACCTATTTTTTGGTGGTAGGAGTTTAACTAAGTTTTGCCAATTTCGGCCACTGTTTACAATTTTTGCCATTTTTAACCCATTTCTTCTTTCCTTGATTTTCCTCTGGGAAATAGTGTCAGCCTGTGTTTTAAACCATTTTAACCTCCTTCTTTCCCTCTTTTTTTAAGTTCCCATTTTCATCATTTTTAACCAGTTTTAGCCATTTTTGGGGGAGAAGGGGTTAACTAGGTTTTGGCCACTTTTAACCCATTTCTGTCTCATTTTTTGCCACTATTAGCCCATTCTCACCATTTTTTTTGTGCCTCTTTTAGCACCAGTTTGCAGCTTTTTGCCATGTTAAACCAAGTTTTTCACGTTTATACTTAGCTAACTATCGCTGCAATGAATGTGAATTTTATATACATATTGCCCCTTGTTTAATTTAATCATTATTTAACTTTCATTTAGTTATATTGTTCAATTCTATGTACTTTTACAACCTGTTGTGTTGCTGCAATGCCAGAATTTCCCCTCTGGGATCAATAAAGTCTTGTCTTATCTTATGTTTTAAAAAAAGTCACTCTAACCCACTTTTGCATCATTTCACAATAATTTAATTATTTTTTCACCAAAGTTGTCTCAATTTTTTCGACTCTAATTTCCAGCAACACTGCGTCTAACATTACTTTCTACATTTTAGTTCAGTGCGTCCATCCATGCTGTTATCATCACCTATCATCACCTATTATCATCACCTAAAGGTACTAAAAGTGTGACTTTACAGTGGACCATGATTTTGCTGACCCAGTTAAGCTGGGCCCCATAATGCCCTCCCCTTTACCCCCCCCCCCCATGGGCGGCCTTACACACAGGTAGAACGTGACAGGTGTGGCTCTCTTAGTTTTCCTTGTACAGGTGTTTTAGTAGTTCTGTATCAGACGTAGGTTCCTTTACTTAGGGTCCTATGACAAAATCTACCACACATTACTTAAAGGGGCAAAACAGCATTTATGGCATTAATTTAGCCCCACCCCCTCTCTGCCCTCCTCAGAGGCCACAGGCCTCACTTTGGTAAAAACTAGGTAAAGATCTAAAACCCTCCCAGAGAGCTCTGTCACAGAAAGACTAAAACCATTAATCCAGTATTTGGTCTCTGACCTTGGTGATGCTTTCAGGGACCGGTTCAAAAACCCTCCTCTGCTCTTCGCGGGGGATCTGGGAGTGAAGTGGCAGGATCCGGTACCGGTTACTTCCTGGAAATCAAAACACAGAGATGTCATTTGATTTAATGGACTTCCTGATTTATTCCTGATTTGATTTAAAATCCATGTGTTTGCAGAATCCACCTCTCCAACTGTATCTGAGTGCAGGTTTTAGTTCATCTGTGGGTCTACGGTCATTTCTCTTTCAGAATTAGCTTTAACAGCCACATTTCTCTGCACGAAGGATCTAACTTTGGATTCCATTTTTGTTGATGCACAGAAATACAAGCAGCGTATGCATATAACAATGACAGCTAGTTAGACAAAGACCAGAGAAAAACACTACTTTTAAAATCCCCATAGACATAAAAAGTCCACAGACATCGTGTAAAGTTTTGTGCTGATGTACCAAAGTGTGGGTTGGTCTCCAGGTGTCTCTGCATGGAGTAGATCAGGTTCCAGCCGGGCAGGAAGATGAGCACGGCCCCGGCCACATTCAGGGTCTCGATGTACTTCAGGAGAGCCTCGACCAGCTCGAAGGACGTCTCCTTCTCGTTAATCTGAGCCATCGAACGCTTCGTCTCCACCGTGTAATCCGGCCCGCAGATCAGATTACAGTTGGTCTGCAGAGATGAGGCAAAAAAAGCTCTGATGGTGATGATTGTTGCTTCTTTTCAGCCTCATTGAGCTGTTGGAACATTTATCTGTAACCTAAACATAAGACAGAACTCACGTCATCATCCCCTCCCTCCTCGTCCTTGTCTTTCTTTTTACGGTCCATCGGAGGAGGAACGAAGTTGGTCATCTGGATGCAGTCCTCCAGGAAATACTCTAAAAAAGTTTTTAATGCAGAAATTTGTTTTAAATTTAAAAAATCCTCCGTGCATTTAAATATTTAAAATACTAATATTTTTGTCGGTTTTTGCGTTCTTAAACGTCGGCTCAGACCTTGGACAGGGAAGGTGCGTCCAAACACCTCGATGATGGGACTGTTGAAGAAGTATTCTCTGAACATGGTGGTGTCGATGGTGGCTGACATCAGGATGACACGGACCTCCGGGTAGGCCTGGACCACGTCTCTGAGGACCACCATCAGGAAGTCCGTCTGCACAAAAAGAGCCAACAGAGGCACAGAAATGTAAACGTTGATACAGTTCTAGTAAAACCAAAGGATACTGAAACCACAGCAACAAAAAAGAAGACAAAGAAACTGATATTGGGTAATTTCTGAAGTTTACCCATAACTGATGGCAAATCTGTGCACGCAGTCTAAAATGCACAAATATTTTCACTGTGTCAGTACAGAAACACTGCAGATGCTGTTGTACAGTTCAAACTGTACTTTCTCTCTTTCACTCACAGCTTTGAGTTAAAGTCTGACTCAAAATCTGCAAACTCACGTTGATGTCTCTCTCGTGGATCTCATCAACAATAACGTGGCTGATGCCTCGGATTCCTGCTTCAAGCTTTCGCAGCAGAACACCTGAAACACAAAACATCCTGCTGACACAGAAACTAGACTGAGAATAACAGATAAATGTGAAAAAGAAGGCCTTCTGGGTAACTGTAAGAGTTAAAACACTAAAAAAGCTGGAAAATAAATTCACCAGCCTGCAGAGTTCGGGCGCCATTATCTTAGGCGTGACCTGCCTTGCTGGTCTGCCTTCACATCAGTCAGATACAGAGGGTGGTTTATCTCTTAATTTAGTAAACTGCACACTGAGGATGACTCTGGAAATCTTCATTTATTACCGCTCTACCCTGTCAGACATGTTAAAGCCCTCAAACACACACGTGCATTCGTTTGAAATGAACAAAGAAAAGTTCTTTAAACCCTCTCAGGTTAGAGGAGCTGCTGGTGATGAATGATGGAAGGAAATGTTAGATTCAGTGGCCGTGTTGGAGTCCGTTTTACGTACCGACGGTGCAGAAAAGGACGCTGGCGTGAGGGCGAGGGAGGACGGACTCAAAACGGACACTGTAGCCACAGCTCTTCCCGAGGTCCTCTCCTCTCTCATAGGCGACTCGCTCGGCCACCGACACAGCGCTGATCCGTCTGGGCTGCAGGGAGGGGAAGAAGAAGAGTTAATCATGTCGTTTATCCTCCGTTCCGAGGGGGGGGGGCTTTCTAGGGCCCAGCCAAACTGGGGGCCCATGGTGGTCAACAAAATCATGGTCTATTGTAAAGTTAGGCGGTGATGTCCATATTTTACATTTAACCAGAAAAAATAGCCACTCTTATCAATGAAACAAGTCTCTTTTTTAGATCATTTGTGCAGACTTTAGCCTTCTTGAAAATGTAAAACTATTTTGTTAAAAAAAATAATTAAACTGTGTTAAAAATGGAAAAAATAGTAAATATTGATTAAAAAAAGTGGTGAAAAAGGTGGTGAAATTGATCTTAAACATAGCAGAAACAGGTTAGAAGTGGCATAGTGGAATTAATGGGTCAACAGAGGCAATACTAGGCGTATGTAGCAAGACGTGGTTTAGAAGTGGCAAAAAAAGTGGTGAAAAGGGTTTAAAATAGCAAAAATAAGCCTTAAATGGTAAAAATGTGTTAAAATTTGTGGGAAAAATGATGAAAACTGGTTGAGATTTGGCAAAATTGGTGTAAAGTGGCAACCTGTGGAGTTTAAAAAATATTCTTATTTGTTTTAAGGGAATCTGGAGACCCCCTCTTTGAGTCTCATGACCCCCATCTGGGTTCCGACCCCAAGGTTGAGAACCACTGATCCAGGATACCTGTGTCACCTCTCTCTGTTGGGTTTACATTCAGCGCTGAGCTTGTTTGAACTTTAAAAAGTACTTATAATAAAAGTGGTTTTAGTTGCGACAGATTTTCACGCTTTCTGTTTTAAATCAGACTTTCCAGCATCTTCAGCCCTCACAGGTAGCGTCAGAGCGTTACCTGGGTGACAACGATGTTGCAGTCCGACGCTCTTCCTCCTTTAATGAAGCGGTCCAGGATGTACTGAGGGACCTGGGTGGTTTTCCCACAGCCTGTCGCTCCTCTGATGATCACCACAGGGTTGTTGTCGATGGCGTCCATGATCTCCTCCTCAAACTGTTTGACGGGCAGCTGATCTCGCTCTGCCAAGACCTGAACCACAAAAAAACCCTTTAATAATCAGTCCTTTATGTCTTCATCCATGTCTGTAACAGGAGAAACCAGACCGACTTTCTGCAGGTTCTCGTCATGCTCCAGCTGGTACATCAGCTCGTTGTGGAGGTCACCGCTGATCTGCTCAGGAGTGCACTGAGGGAAATAAAACAGAACACGCTGGGATCACTCTAGACTGCAGCGATGGTCCGTTAGGAGAATATTGACTTGTTAGGTCTTCTGTTCCCCCAAGAATCACTGTCAATGCTGTGATTTAGTCACTGTTTCACCAGTGATGACATTTTCTAGAGATTTTCTGAGATAAAACAAAGACTCACGAAGGCCAGTGGTCCCTCGTCGATGTTGCTGCTGGTCCACGGGTTCCAGTTGACCTGCGGAGGCGACCATGGGACAACCCCGGCTCCGCTCTGGCGCTGGGACGGCTCAAACATCACCATCTTTCCTTGAACGAGAGACACCGAGCTGCTGGGGTCTGCAGGCTGGACGAGAAGAGACGAACCAGGTTAGAAAGTTAAATCTTTGCCCCCTGAAGCCTGAGCTTTCGTTTCTGATGGTGGTTTAGTTTCTTCCTCTTATTCTGGATCAGTAGGACCTTATGAGTTTAAAAGCTCAGCCTCGTCTTTGAACAGGAAGTAGTTTTAGACAAAACGTTATGTCCACAGAGCTCCTGAAGGTCCTGTTTCTGCAGAAAACCCAGACCTGGATCGGCTATAGGGGACATGTTTAGGCGTCACTGAGAGAGGGATGGGGGAATCTTTTTTCTTCTAATTGTGATCATTGACCCAAAGAACTGGTTAAGGCCAAGCAAGAATAAAATTTACACTAAAAGTTCTGAAAGTATTGGATAATTTCCTTTTGAAAATCCACACACATTCCCTACAATTTTAGAGAAATTACCTACATTTTCTGCAAAAATTCTTCCCATAACAAAATTTAAAATGTATTAAAATATCCCCCAAATATTTCAGTAAAACTTCATTATAAAGCATAAAAATTTCAATAAATTTCCCCATGAAAATTCCTGAAAATTTACAAGCAAATTTCCCAAAATTAGACACCAATTCAACTTAAAATATCTCATCCGATTCCCAAGAATTTACAAAAACATTCCTCAAACTTAATTTTTCTCACAACAAATCTGTCAAATATTGCAACCAAATACCAAATTCCTAAACATTACAAATACATTCCCAAATTTCCAAGGAACTGCCCGAAAATTTCAGAAATCCTGTGAAAATGCAAAATGCAAAATGCAAAAAAAAAAAAAAAAAACCCTCCACAAAATTGACTTAAATACTCCAGAAAATGTTTAATCACCTTGAAATATATTCTCAGATTCCCAAATATGTACGAATAAATTCCCCAAATTTCCATGGAGATGACTGAAAATTTCCGAAAACATGCGAAAAAATTTCCATGAAAATTACTGGAAATTTCAAAGACAACCCCCACCAAAATTCCAAATCAAATTTGCAAAAATAAATTAATTCCCCAAATTTCCATTGAAAATAGCTAAAGATTACAATTAAATTTCCAAAAATTATAAATACATATTCCAAATTTCCATGAAAATGTCTGAAAATTTCCCAAATTTTCAACATTTTAACTAAAAATTGCTAATAAAAATTCAAAGCAACTTCCCCAAATATTCCAAATTCCCAAAAACTACAAATTAAAACCCCAGATTACCATGAAAACACTTGAGCATTCCCGGCGAATTTTCTAAAACATCCAAATGCCCTAAAAAAATTCCATTACAATTCCTAAAAAAAATTCAAGCAAATTCCCCAAAACTCAACATCTAGTCACCTTATACGTCTTGTCAAGATCCCCCAAATTTACAAATGCGATCTACAAACATCCATGAAAATGACTCCAAATTCACCAAAACATTCAAATGAATTCCCTGAAAGTAACATGAAGATACCTGGACATTTCCCAGCAAATTCCCAAAAATATCCAAGCAACTTTCCAACAAATTTCCATTAGTATTCCTGAAAATTTCATAGCAAATTCTCCCAACATTTCAAGCAAACTACGTTAACTCTAACTGGTATTAAAGACAATTATTTAAAAAGTTCTAATAGCAAAATGTAAATGTAATGTCTTTCTATGTACAAAAGAGAAAAGTCTAGGATAGTCTAAGGAGGATAATCCAAGGCCCAGGTGATCAAAATAATCCCTGACTTTGACTTTAAAGATCCCCTAATCCAGATAACCGGATCTAAACAGGTCTACATGTGCCACCAACCCTCAAAGATCATCACAGCTGGTGTTAACTGTTAAATAGTGGTTATCTTATGAATACTGTTTTATTTTAGTTTAAACTAAGTGAACCTGGCAGATTTTAACAGAACACACTGATTAGGAGTGTTCCAGAGACTCACAGGAGGAGGGATCTGGACTCCGAGCTCCTGGACGACAGCGGCGATCTGCTGCTGCAGGTCTTGACTCACGCTGACCTCGTAGGCCTCCAGCTGAACACAAAGAGAGAGAGAGGGTGAGACCCAAACATCGCTCCGACCAACAGGGAGGTCGAGGTTTGAGTCTCTGCTTGTACCGTTTCTCCCTCCTTCTTCTTGGTGACGCCTGAGTACGCCTCGATCACCCCGAGATGGTAGAGCTGACGCACCAGAGAGAGAGCGCACGACTGAGCCGCCAGCTTCTTGTTGGAGCCGTGCTCTCTGGCCGTGATCCCTGTAGAAAACAACATTCAGGTCAACATCACAGACTCAGAGTGCGGGGGGGGGGTTTAAAGAATTTTGGGGACTAAAAAAGGATTTTATCCACTTCTAATTTTGTTCCTGTGGCGTACAACAGGAGAAAAATCATATCGAATCATGTTGAATGTTCATAAATGTACCCCGTTCCTTCTCAAATCAGAAAATTAATAAATATAAAATTCTGACATAATGTGGTCATTTCAACATTCTGCAGTAACAGGAACAAACTAATCTCATTTTGGACATGTGTCTTATTTGGACCATGCACCTGTGAAGGTGACTACAAATCTAACTGGACCTATGGGGACTGAACAAACATCAAACATGGACTTACTTCTGCCGAGCTGTCTCACAAACAGCTGCATCTCTGCTATGAAGCTCCTGCAGACACAAACACAGACATCACATCTTCACTCTCTCCTGTGCTGTTTGAAATAAACGTCGTGAACAAAGCTTCTAGGGGAGCGATGAACTCACCTGCAGCGCCCTCAGGAGGAAGACTGCATGTTTTTCTGCCAGACTTTGGGTTAAAAAATGAAGAGCTGGGACTCTCCCGCCTGCTCTCTAACCTGCGGTGAACAGCGACACCAGAAATCACAACCAGACTCTGCTGAGCCCCGAGCTGCACCCATGGGACAGCTTTAGTGCACCTAAACGCTGTCCCATGTCTTCCTTCAGTGGGGTTGTGACTTCTGGAGTCTAACCGCCTTTTCTTCATGAAGCAGGTGAGCTTACACCTGCATGCTGCACCGGCTAAATGATGGCTAAAGAACAAGATATGCCCATGGTTGTCCTGGATTTCAATCGTCATCCCGAAGGAGTTTTATGATCGTACACTTACAGCTTATTTCTATTTATTTAAGAATGATCCTGTTGAATCAAAATATTTCTGAACTCTTCATGATTTCAGTGAACCCTGATGAGTTTTTATAGAGCAACAGGACACGGTGCAAAACTAAATATTTCATAAATAAAGAAACAACTATATTTGTTTTTATTGAACTCAAAATAATTTACAGCCTTTAAGTTTGCATGGATATGTTAACCCTTATAAGGTCCTTTAATATCATAACCCATTTGTCCCTAATGGCAAAAAACGTTCCCTTCCCAAAAACTGCTGTAAAAATACTGGATATTTATATTTTTTCCACTTTAAACAAGTCAGTCTTTTAAAAATACCTCACCCTTAAATAAACATATCAAACATAAATTATATTTTGGGGATTTTTAACCCTTTGAAGGCCGTTTTTACACAACTACACTGTTTCTGAAAAAAAAAAAAATCCAGTAATATGATATATTACTTTTTTCCACCTTAAATGAATCAATCTTTTAAAACTACTTCAGCCTGAAATATACACATCAAATATTATATATTTTTTTGTGTTTTTAACCCTTTAAAGGTCAGTATTCCTCCATAACTCCACTGTTTTTAATAGAACAGAATTACAAAAACTCAAATAAAATACACACATTTTTTTTACACACACCATTATCCAAAATCAGTAGTGACACACTCATTTCAGTAGCAAGGCACTCTTGCAGAAAATGTGAAATTTTGCAGCATGCTAAGAATTGAAGAAGTAGTGCCATCTGGTGGACAAATTTAAAAATTAAACATTGAAAGCTAGAAGTCGTGAACGAAATCTTAACATAAAGGAATGCATTAGTTTATGTTAAGATAAATGTGGGATCAAAAATGGCATTTTCGATGGTTGTCAATGGGACGGTTTTTGTGTGGCTTAGTCATTTTAGGCTCATTTAAGGAACTGAGTTGACAATTCTAAATTTTAAAAATTAATATCCTCCAGAAAATGTGAGAAATGTTCATTCAACACAGCCAAAAAGGCTTGAAAAAAAAAACCTAAATGGCACAAAATGTCCCTAGGGTCTTTTAAGAGTTAGTAAAGAAATCCATTTCTTACTGGTGTGAAATCTACTTTTTCCAGAGTAACTTCAGCTGATTCGTATTTATTATTTCATTATATTCATTCATTCTGTCTTAATCGTTTCTAAAAGGAATTTAATAGTCAAAATTGTCAGTTATTTTATGGTTATTGTCAATCTAAAATAATTTTCCATGTAAGATAATATTATGCACTTAATAATTTGAAACAAGTTATGAAATGCTGAATTAAAATACAAAGTAATAACAAAATAACAATATTAATAACAATAATAATAATAATGTAAAGTAATACTGTGCCTCTGACTGGGTCACAGCAATAATGACATTCAGTACAACATCACTACTCCATATTATTAAATACTGCTGAATTATCTACTGGTAAGACCTATCACATGAACCCTGAGCGTGCAGAAATGTTTGAATACACAACCCTACAAAATAACGCTAGGGAAGCAGATGTTTTAGTACTTCTGCTACTGTCAGGATCTTTACATGTTCCTTAAATCAAGTTTATTTATTTTTTATTTAGGTAAACAACTGAGATACTTGGGAATACAGACGAAGGTGTCAAAACACTGATTAAGGAACAAGAATTTAAATTTTAAATGTAATTAATTTTTGTTTGTTTGTAGTTTAACAGCTGAGGATTTGTTGAATTTAATTCCTAATCAGATGAATTAATAAAAAGCAATAACTTCATTGAGCCAGGATTTAGCCGGTGTCTGTCAGCGTCCCTCAGACCTGGGCGACTTTGGATCAGATAGGAACAGTGAGATCTCTCTGGTGTAGCCGACACACTCCGGAGTCTCTGAGTTTACAGCAGGCCAGCAGAAAAACATGCAGCGTCAACCTGAGCACCGAGACGGGACACTAAACCACAAATCTTCTCTTTAAACACAAACATACCAAAAACACACAAACATACCAAAAACACACAAACGTACCCAAAACACACAAACATACCCAAAAACACACAAACATACCCAAAACACGCAATCGTACCAAAAACACACAAATATACCAAAAACACACAAACATACCCAAAAACACACAAACGTACCAAAAACACACAAACATACCCAAAACACACAAACGTACCAAAAACACACAAATATACCCAAAACACACAAACATACCAAAGTCACACAAACATACCCAAACACACAAACGTACCCCAAACACACAAACATACCCAAAACACACAAACATACCCAAAACACATAAACACACCAAAGTAACAAAAACATACCAAAGTCACACAAACATACCCCAAACACACAAACATACCCAAACACACAAAAATACCCAAAACACACAAACATACCCAAAACACATAAACACACCCAAACACACAAACATACCAAAGTAACAAAAACATACCAAAGTCACACAAACATACCCCAAACACACAAACATACCCCAAACACACAAACATACCCCAAACACACAAACACACCAAAGTAACAAAAACATACCAAAGTCACACAAACATACCCCAAACACACAAACATACCCAAAACACACAAACATACCCAAAACACACAAACATACCCCAAACACACAAACATACCCAAAACACACAAACATACCCCAAACACATAAACATACCAAAGTCACACAAACATCCCCAAAACACACAAACACACCCAAACACACCAAAGTAACAAAAACATACCAAAGTCACACAAACATACCCCAAACACACAAACATACCCCAAACACACAAACATACCCTAAACACACAAACACACCCCAACACACAAACATACCCAAAACACACAAACACACCCAAACACACAAACATACCAAAGTAACAAAAACATACCAAAGTCACACAAACATACCCCAAACACATAAACACACCCAAACACACAAACATACCAAAGTAACAAAAACATACCAAAGTCACACAAACATACCCCAAACACACAAACATACCCAAAACACACAAACATACCCCAAACACACAAACATACCCTAAACACACAAACACACCCCAACACACAAACATACCCAAAACACACAAACATACCTAAACACACAAACATACCCCAAACACACAAACATACCCCAAACACACACACATACCCAAAACACACAAACATACCCCAAACACACAAACATACCCAAAACACACAAACATACCCAAACACACAAACACACCCAAACACACAAACATACCCAAAACACACAAACACACCCAAACACACAAACATACCCAAAACATGCAAACATACCCTAAACACACAAACACACCCAAACACACAAACATACCCAAACACACACACATACTTAAACATGGCAGTGAAATTGTGACTTTTCATTTGGTTCCTTTAACCTGCTTTAAAGACTGGAGATACCAACATCATGACCCAGGAGAATTTTTCATCCTGTTTCCTGAACCAAAGGTTTATCATGAGGATTTACTCATGTTGACTCTCCTTTGTTGAAAAATGAGGAACTGCTGCTCCTCAACTACTACTGAGCAAATTTAGACATCCCCAGCTTCACCAAAATTCCATCCTCTGCCTTTCATGTCATTCTGAAGAACTTGTAAAACATTCCATCCTCTGCCTTTCATGTCATCCTTTAAGCTTGAAAAACATTCCATCCTCTGCCTTTCCTGTCATCCTTTAAAGTTTGAAATACATTCCATCCTCTGCCTCTTATGTCATCCTTTAAAGTTTGAAATACATTCCATCCTCTGCCTTTCATGTCATCCTTTAAAGTTTGAAAAACATTCCATCCTCTGCCCGTCATGTCATCCTTTAAAGTTTGAAATACATTCCATCCTCTGCCTTTCATGTCATCCTTTAAAGCTTGAAAAACATTCCATCCTCTGGCTTTCATGTCATCCTTTGAAGCTTAAAAAACATTCCATCCTCTGCCTTTCATGCCATCTTTTAAAGTTTGAAAACATTCCATCCTCTGCCTTAAATGTCATTCCTAAAGCTTTTAAACATTCCATTCTCTGCCTTCTTCATGCCTGCCAGTCTAGGCCCCCAGCTTTCATTCCAATCTAACCTACAAGATTTACTGTCTAGTGTATCAGTGTGTCTTTTAAAAGCATGTTTACAACAACATGCGGGAGAAAAGCTGCTAAAGAGGCATCGCTAGCCTCTTAGCTGGTGGCTAACTGACCTCCATCAGCATGTAGGGACACTAAGCCATGGTTAAAGAGCCACAGAGATGGAGGGACAGTGAGTTCTGACATCAGGTCACTGAAGATGGATTGTTAATGTTTTTGTGTCTGAATGCCCAAATCTGAATGCTATAATGTAAAACATAAACAGGGCCTAGTTTAAGCATCAGTACTGAGCTAATGTGGTTTGTAAATCTGCTGTAGGTCTAAACTGTTCCTGTTTCAGGTCCAGACCTGTTGTGGTCCGGTCCCACTTGGCTGTATTTATACTCAGCGCTGGTTTTCTCCTTCTGGAAGAACTGATTCAGACGGGCCTTGGCGTTCTCCAGCGTCCAGTTACCATGGAGATTAGCATTCAAGTCCACCTCCTCGGACTCCAGAGTCTGCATGGATCAAACACAGTCTCATTTAATAAACACATGAACCTTCTCTTAAACCAGATCATGCTGAGGCTCTAAACTCTATTAACATGAATTAACATACAGCCTGGGCCTCCTGCTCGTCTCTCCTGGCATAGTACTCCTTCAGGTTGGCTCCTCTGTCCCAGTCCGCTCCTCCTCCCCCTCCTCCCCCTCCCCCCCCTCCTCCCCCTCTCCACCCTGAGTTTCCTCCTCCTGAGTAACCGAGCCCAGTCACTCCTGGTATCGGCCCTCCACCGCCGCCCTCTTCTAACAACACAAACAAAAACAACACCAATATTTTTGTTCTACTGACAAGTTTAGATCAAATATTTCCAAATGAGTTTGTACTGAGATGCTGCTGATGCTACCTGTCCACTCTGCTTGTTGACATTCAGGTAGAAGAGCATTATGGCAGCACTGTAGTGGTCATTAACCAGTACTACTGAGGCTACCTTTAGCAGGAGGCTGCATTACAGTCTAGACAGAGCTTATGGCTTGGGCCTGAATTAATAAAGTAATAATAATTAGTTTATCTGACAGGTAATTTAGGAGTGATTACTGAGGGATCTGACTTTTATTGTCCCTAATCCTAAGGGAACTCAGAGATCTCCCATCACCATCCCATAAAACACCCACAGACCCTCGTAGAGAGATTTTCCTACCCTGCTCAGCTTTGACAACAAGATGAGGAGGCAAAGGTCCACTGGATGGGAGCACTCCAAAGCCACCTCCTTCTCCTCCTCCTCCTCCGTCAGGTATATCTCCTTGAGGAGCGCTCACCTGGTGAAAAAAGATGTAATACAGCTTTAGAAAGTCCAGGCTGCAGGATCAGCTGGCTCTAAGATAAAGACAGCTGACACTGAGTGTGTTTTTATACAGACAGAAAAAATATTTTAGCTAATCATATAATTTTCCTTCCCAGCATTAGCACTTTGGCTTTAGTCATTCAAGATTTCATTTAGCTTCTTTCAGGGATTGTTTTAACCCAGCATTAGCACTTTGGATTTAGCCATTCAAGATTTCATTTAGCTTCTTTCAGGGATTGTTTTAACCCAGCATTAGCACTTTGGATTTAGCCATTCAAGATTACATTTAGCTTCTTTCAGGGATTGTTTTAACTCAGCATTAGCACTTTGGCTTTAGTCATTCAAGATTTCATTTAGCTTCTTTCAGGGATTGTTTTAACCCAGCATTAGCACTTTGGATTCAGCCATTCAAGATTACATTTAGCTTGTTTCAGGGATTGTTTTAACCCAGCATTAGCACTTTGGATTCAGCCATTCAAGATTTCATTTAGCTTGTTTCAGGGATTGTTTTAACCCAGCATTAGCACTTTGGATTCAGCCATTCAAGATTACATTTAGCTTGTTTCAGGGATTGTTTTAACCCAGCATTAGCACTTTGGATTCAGCCATTCAAGATTTCATTTAGCTTCTTTCAGGGATTGTTTTAACCCAGCATTAGCACTTTGGATTCAGCCATTCAAGATTTCATTTAGCTTCTTTCAGGGATTGTTTTAACCCAGCATTAGCACTTTGGATTCAGCCATTCAAGATTACATTTAGCTTCTTTCAGGGATTGTTTTAACCCAGCATTAGCAGTTTGGATTCAGCCATTCAAGATTTCATTTAGCTTCTTTCAGGGATTGTTTTAACCCAGCATTGGCAGTTTGGTGCAGCCTTTCAGCATTCACAGCACAAGTCCTTCAAGAACTGCATTCTCTAGTTTCTTATACTGTCACTGATATCATTTTTGCCGAATCATGGATTTCTTCAACACTGTCTTACTGGTTTAAATGTTATAGTGCTCACATGAAGGTCAGTTATCATGTAGCTGCTCGCTAACTAGTTAGCATGGTCTAGATCAGTGATACTCAACGTTTGGCTCCTTTGTGATGATTTGTGCCTCTCTTGAGTACAGTTGGCTTAAATTGTCAACCTTTATTTTTTTGTTTGTAGATTTCCATTGCCCTTATTTGTAATTTTTCCCCCTTATTTGCCACTTTTAATCTATTTTTACAGCTTTTTAGCCCAACTTTGCCACTTCTTTTGCCCCTTTTCACCATTTTTTTCTTTTTTGTCCTGCATTTTGCTATTTGCACCTTTTTTGCCATGTTTTGCCCCTTCTCACCCATTTAGGCTGCCTTTTTCCATTGAATATGACTTTTCCCATTTTTGCCACTGTTGTCCATTTTAGTCTCTTTTCACTCGTTTTTGCCACATTTTTACCATTTTTGTTATCATTTTTTGCCATTTTTCACCAGTTTTTGCCTCTTTTATCATGCTTTTTGATATTTGAAACCCCCCCTTGCTATTTTTTGCCTGTTTTTGCACATTTCAGCTGCCTTCTGCCATTGAATGCCACTTTTTCCCATTTTAGTTGTTCATATTTTGCCACATTTGACAGTTTTTTGACCATTTTTGCCACCTGTAACTTATTTTTTTATACATTTTTGTAGTGCTGAACGATTTGAGAAAATGATCTAATTGCGATTTGTTTCCCCAATATTGCGATTGCGATTTAATATGCAATTATTTTTAGTTTCCTCATCCTATGTATTATTCAACAAACATAAGCAATAAATCATTATATATTATTACCAGTACAATGAAAGAAAGGGATGAAAGATTTGAAAAAATCTCTAACTGGGATTTTGGCTCATATAGCATATTTGACATCGATTGCTATACTGAAGGGATAATAATTTTTTTCAATGCTACTTTCATTTTGAATCATATAGAGGATCAGAAAATGTTGGATTTTAGTCAACTATTTAAAAAAAAAGACACTTGTATGTATGCAGTGTGTAGAGCATGAAGTCTTTGCTGCAAAAAAATTGTATTAAATTGGTATTTTGACACATTTCAGGATAAAAAAATATTGCACTGTCTGGGATTCGAAAATTGCAACAGGTCATATTGTGATTTAATCTAATTTGCAATAATTGCCCAGCCCTATGTTTTTGCCAACTTTCACCCAATTTTTTGCCACTTCTTCACCTTTTGACCATTTCACCACTTTAACTTATTGTAACTGCCACTTTAACCCATATTTGCCACTTAGATTGAGGCTCTTGCAAAGGTATTTTTTAACACTTTGGCTCTTTGGTTGAGCAGGGCTGAGTAACGCTGGTCTAGATAGAGAAGGTCCACAGTAACTAAGGGGACATACCTCTGTCTACAATAGTGGAGGCAGATACGCCCCCATCAGTAAACCTTCTCTCTTTTTGTGTTTTTATCAGGCCAGTATTTCAGCTAACTATCCTGGTCCAGCTATAAACACAGACATTACTGTGTGTGCAAACATATTATGACTGATTGGTTTGATTCATTAAAACACACCCATGTAGAATGAAGCTACTTCATCCACCCTTCACTTCCTGCTCATACTGTTTGTTGCGTAAAAGTAAAACAAAGTCTGACGCGTCCAAACCCACCCTGCTTCTGACAGAGCGCTTTAGATCACTGACATGGGGCTGATGAAGAATTACTCTCTACTGATTTTATCCTCCACTGAGTAGTATAAACAGTTTACTCACTCCTAAAGCAGGAACCTCTGCTGCACTCATCTCCCCGATCCGGACCAGGTAGTTGACAAAGTCCCGGGCGGCGTTGGACTGAGCGTCCTTCTTGTTGGTGGAGTTTCCCATCCCGATGTAGTTGAAGCCCTCAACGCGGACCTGCAGGGAGGAGAGTCCGTGGTTAGGGAACAGTGGGGGCCTGTGTCCACATTTCCGCTGGCAGCACTCGTTTAAAACCAAACCAATGACAGACAACATTTTCAGCACTCTCAGATAAACATACGTCATTTCTGGAACTGCACCACTCTCATCTATTTCACTTCTTTCTCCTTGGAAAATCAAAATCAAGCAGGGTGAGACTCCAGATAGCTTTCCTTCCTTTACATGTTTTCATGTAAACGCTAAAAGAGTTCATATGAATCCAGTTTAAAAGTATAAAAATGACTGATATCTCACCTCACACATGAACTTCTGCCTGTTTTTGTTCCCTGCAGCCCGGATGTCGTAGCTAGGAGTCATCTTCTTCTTCCCGCACCAGGCGTACAGGAAGTTCTTGATGTCAGCCATGATGGACTGATGGGTGGGCGGAGCTTCCTCCTCTGGTGTGGATCCTTTAATCTGACCAATCAGAAACACTTCATGTTAAAAGGACAACGGTCTTCGACATCAACGCCATTACAGGTTAGCAGGAGTCTATACTGGTTCCTACTGGTCTCATCTGAATACCCATAAACTACCTAGACTACAGCCATAGTCTAATCCAGGGGTGTCAAACTCAAGGCCCAGGGGCCAAATCCGGCCCGTGGAGCAGTTATACCCGGCACACCAGATCATATTTTTATCTTAACTGGTCCACCAGTGGGAGGTCTGCAGTATAAAAATGTAAACTTAACCATGCTGATTTATAACATCCTTGTTGAGTCATAAAAATTAGAAAAAGTAAACAGTAAAAATAATTTGATAAAAAGTCAGGAGCGTAGGAGAAATTTGTGTTTTCTCTATATTTTCAATTTTGCATCTCACATGACTAAAAGCCATGGTTTTGACTTTTTATTTCATATTTTAATTTTTAAATCTCATAACTTTGACTTTTCATCTCATATTTTTACCTTTTAGATTCATTATTTTACATTTTAAATCCTATTTTGACCTTTTGAAGTCATGATTTGACTTTTATCTCATGTTTCAAACTTTTTCACCTCCTAACTTTGACTTGAATCTGTTTTTTTTTTACCTTTAAAACTCATGACTTTTAATTCAATTTAATTTTTTGACTTTTAAAACTCATGAATTTGAAATTTAACCTCATATTTTGACATTTTTAACTCATGATTTTAATGTTTATCTCCCATTTGATTGCTAAATATCACGCTCTTGATTTTTTTCTCAGTTTTGTTAACATTCCAACTCCTAACTTTAACTTTTATCTCATTTTTTGATTGTTAAATATCATGATTTTGAATTTTATCTTGGTTTTCCTGACCATTTCCACTACTAACTTTCACTTTTATCTCATTTTTTACCTTTAAAATTATGATTTTTAATGTTATTTCATATTTTGACATTTAAAACACCCGATTTTGAATTTTATCTCATGTTTTGATTGTTAAATATCATGATTTTGATTTTTTCTCAGTTTTGTTAACATTCCAATTCCTAACTTTCACTTTTATTTCATATTTTGATTGTTAAATATCATGATTTTGATTTTTTTCTCAGTTTTGTTAACATTTCAACTCCTAACTTTCACTTTTATCTCATTTTTTGATTGTTAAATATCATGATTTTGAATTTTATCTTAGTTTTCCTGACCATTTCAACTGCTAACTTTCACTTTTATCTCTTTTTTTTAACCTTAAAACTCATGATTTTGAATTTTAAGTCATATTTCGACTGTTAAAATTCATGGTTTTGAATTTTATCTTATTTTTTGACTGTTAAAAATAATGGTTTCAGTATTCTATCACATATTTTGCCTATTTTGAATTTAAATGTCATGTTTTCACCTTTTAAACTTATAAGTTTGACTTTTTATCTCAGATTTTGAGTTTTTAACTGATCATGTTGACCCTTAAAACTTAAAAATAATTGAAGTTGGCACTAAATGGTTAAATATTGACCCTGTTAGGCCCTCAGGTTAGACCCAAATTTCAGAATCCGGCCCCTGCTGGGATTGAGGTTGACACCCTGGTCTAGTCTCTGCTGCCACAGTCTCATTTTCCCTGCTATTATTACTTTTTTTAAAGATCTGTTTCAGACCTGCACAGATATGACCCCAGACTCATGCATATGAGCCATTTCATGCTGCATAAACACATAAACAGCTCCATGGTTCACTGATACTGGACCATGGACTCAACCCTTGGATTTTGGATACTCTTCTAAGTCTTGAAACAAAAAACTTCCAAAACATTAATAAAGGGGCGAAGCACTGCCATTAAAAGAATTCATCTTAAGTTAATTCAATCAAGCGACCACAGAAGTGATGCACCTTAAGTTTCAACCAGAGAACAACATTGTTCAAAGAAAGTAAAGTTAAACTCACATATACCGCAT
Source organism: Cheilinus undulatus (assembly GCF_018320785.1). NCBI lineage: Eukaryota > Metazoa > Chordata > Actinopteri > Labriformes > Labridae > Cheilinus > Cheilinus undulatus. The sequence goes on from NC_054877.1 coordinate 49,176,329, forward strand.
TTAACCTCTACAATTGCTCTGATAGTGCACAAAGTTGATGTATTGAACTTTATGATGTAAAACTCTCCTCAGGGTAAATGCACACGGATCCTAGAGTGGGAAACACTGCTGGAGGCAGCTTCCCTTAAAATGAGACGTTATAGCGTTGTGATGTGAATGATAAAGGATGAATAATGATTTAAAACGATCAAATCACAACAATGTCTGTGAAAGCAACTTTTAGTTAATCAAATAAATTAAAACAATGATCATCAACTGGCGGCCCCGGAGGCCATATCAGGCCCCCCAAAGCTTCCTGTCCGGCCCCCGAAAGACTGTTAAATTCAGAAAAGGAGGAAAAGGAGATGTTGTGGTTTTAAAAGTGTCTTTTGGCTTTAAATGTCTGCAGCTGTTTAATCCATCCCCAAAACAATACTGAAATAATTTGAGAATGGCTTAACATTTGATCTGATTGTAGGTTGGCAGACGCTCTGCAAAAATGACCAGATAAAGTGGTGAAAGGGGTTAGAGTAGCAAAAATGAGTGAAAAGTGGCAAAACTGGTTGTGTAGTGGCACAAAGGAACAAAAATTGGCAGAAAAAGTGGTGAAAAGAGGTTAAAATGTGGCAAAAAATGGTAAAACAGGAAAAAAAGGGCCAAAAGGTATCACAATTTGTTACAAATGATAAAAAATAATGCAACAAAAGTAATGAAAGGGGTTAAAAAGTGTCAGAATAGAAGAAAAGTGGCAAAAATGGATAAAAGAGTGGCACAAAGGGGATAAAACATGCAGGAAAAGTGGTTTAAAAAGGGGTTCAAAGTGTCAAAAACGGGTTAATACTGGTGCTAAATCACAATCCTGGAGGGCCCATTCTTAGGGGTTCTCAGGGGTCCAGTTCTGTCAGGCCTGCTGCGTTATGGATAACTGGGATAGATCTCACTGGTAATGACTGAAAATGTTCTGTGTTCTGAAAGAAAATACAATAATATTTCAATCAGACCAAAGTATTGATTTAATTTTTGTGTATTTGAAAGTCCGGCCCCCAGAGTTCCTGTCCAGACTAAATCTGGTCCTGGTGCAGATGAGCCCTGACTTAAAACTTCATCTCTCAAGTCAAATGTCTGATAACTATATTTCACGTTAAGTTTTTAAATATACTGACTATTGTTATTTTCACCCCTCATAGCTGGGCTCTCCTCTCTCACAGAGGAGATGTTATGGAATAAAGAGCGACCGTGTTAACTGGTGACCCGCAGCGAAATGTGTTTGTGGTTGTCGACACAACTGGTGTTAAAAATAAAATCGTGACTGGTGTTTAACCAGAACATTTCTAATAAATGAGGCTTTTTTCACATTTTAAGAGAAAAAGATCAGTGGAGAGCCATCCTTAAGCCGCGGTTACTATGACAACGCTGCGGTTTAAAGGCACAGGTTAGCACGGTGACACTTTTAACGCAAACATCGGTTATGATTTTATACATAAAGTACATTTGTGCTTCACGTTGACTAGTAATAATAGCATGTTCACTTAAGCCGATAAATAGTTTTTTACTATATATTTAATTTCTTTTTATTCCCGGATCTGAAGATTTTGAGCTGTTTGAACAGAGACAGCTAACACAGAGCTAGCATCAAACTTTAGCATAAACACGATAATGCATCATCTTTAAACACTCCACACTCTCTTTAACGGTGCGGATTATTTTAAGTATTAATTATAATCAATATTAATATAAAAATATGGATCTAAATAAAACAAAGTTATCAGTGAGTGGACCTTTAGCTCTCATGAATGGACGCTGCTAAGCTAGCCCTAGCTTCTGCACGCGAGCGTTGAATTTCGCGCTATTCCGCCAGTTCTCTGCTCTTTAGGTGAGAGTATCCAACCCAATTAAAGATTAAACTACACTTTACACTTATAATAAATAAACACAAACACTTACAAACAGTCCAGTTAGGGTAACCGTTCCTCCAGAGACAGTTCAGAGCTGCTGAATGCAGGACGCTAAACTACGGAGTGTTTTTACAGCAGCGCCGCCTAGCGGACTGGAGGATAAACAACGGCTCCATAAATAAACGAGAATATCACCAAAAAATGATTTATTTCAGATATTCAGTTCAAAAGGGTAAACTCATGGATTCATTCCACACTGACTGATATATTTCAAGTGTTCATTTCTTTTAATTTTGATGATTATTGCTTACAGTCAATGAAAACCCAAAATTTAGCATCTCAGAAAATAAGAATATTGCTTAAAACCAATAAGAAGGATTTTTAACACAGAAACACTGGACTATTGAAAAGTATGAACATGTTTAGCTCTCAGTACTTGGTTGGGCCTCCTTTTGCATGAACCTTAAAGATTTATAACATCCTTGTTGAGTCATAAAAATTAGAGAAAGTAAACAGTAAAAATAATTTGATTAAAAAGTCGTAGGAGAAATTTGTGTTTTCTCTATAGTTTCAATTTAGCATCTCACAAAAGTTATGGTTGTAGAGGTGTATTTCATATTTTAAGTTTAAAATCTTATAACTTTGACTTTTTCTCTCATATTTTTACCTTTTAAATTTATAATTTTACATTTTAAATCCTGTTTTAACCTTTTAAAGTCAGGATTTTGATTTTTATCTCATGTTTTGATTCCTAACTTTGACTTCTATCTTGTTTTTTACATTTAAAACTCATGTTATTTGATTTAATTTTAATTTTTTTTACTTTTAAAACGTATGAATTTGAAACTTAATCTCATATTTTGACGTTTTAAACTCACAGTTTCAGTGGTTATCTCACGTTTTGATTGTTAGATATCACAATTTTGATTTTTTTTGCAGTTTTGCTATTATTTCAACTTCTAACTTAGACTTTCATTTTATATTTTGATTGTTAAATATCAAGCTTTTGAATTTTATCTTAGTTTTCCTGACCACTTCAACTCCTAACTTTGACTTTATCTCAAATTTTTACCTCTTAAAATCATGATTTTGACTTTTGTCCCAATTTCTGACTGTTAAAAATCATGGTTTCAGTATTCTTTCTCATATTTTGCCTTCTAAAACTCATGAATTTGAGATTTTATTTGATTTTTTATTTTGACTTTTAAAATTTATGCTATCATGTGGACTATTATCTCATATTTTGACTTTTGAAATTCATGATTTTAAATTCTATCTCATATTTTGCCTTTCAAAACCATTATGTTGACTTTAAATGTCATGTTTTTACCTTTAAAACTTATAAGTTTGACTTTTTATCTCAGATTTTGAGTTTTTAACTGATCATGTTGACCTTTTAATGTGAAAATCATTTAAGTTTACTCTCAGTGGTTAAATCTGGACCCTGTTAGGCCCTCAGGTTAGACCCAAGTTTCAGAATCCGGCCCCTGCTGTGACTGAGTCTGTGATTTAAAGGCTCTGAAACCTTTGAAGGTGTTTTTAGTTGATCAGCTGATTAGAGCGTGACACCATGACTCTCCAACGTTTAACTTTTTCACAGTTTTCTAATTCTGTGTTTTCATTAGCTGTAAGCCATAATCATCAGAATAAAAAGAAACAAACACTTTAAATAAATCAGTCTGTGTGTAGTGAATCCATGCAGGAGTTCACCTTCTTGAACTGAGTCACTGGAATAAATCAGCTTTTTGATGATATTCTGACTCATCTTTTTAAACCTTCTCACTTTGGCCTGTTGTTTTCCAGCTGATCCCTCCCAGCCACCGTCATCTACAGGCTTCTGTTTCACAGCAAACTCAGACAGGAGGAAAGTTCTGCTCTGTTGTGTTACTCAGCACCAGGAGTCTGATGTCCACATAGTTGAAACACAGTGTTCAGTTTAGTCCGGGTTTACTGGGCTGAATTTAAAACAGCTGATTCAACGCTGATGTTACTGATCATGAAAGATCCAGATCTCAGCACAGCTCTGATTTATAAAGTTGTTATAAAACCATAATCCAGTGCTTCTCAATGAGCCGGGACCCTAAGGGGAGCCCTGAAGTTACTGTAGGACAGGGGTGTCCAAACTATGGCCCAGGGACCATTTTTTGACTGGGCCTCAACAAATTCTTAAAAATGAAATGAAACATGGTCCACATTAGAGCATGAAGCTCGCACTAGACCACTGACCACCAACAGGCGGCCCGGGGGCCATATCAGGCCCCCCAAAGCTTTCTGTTCGGGGGTTAAGGGGTTAAAGAATGGCAAAAATTAGGTTAAACTATCAAAAGGGGCAAAAAGGGGCAGAAATATAGCAAAAATAACCTGGCACAGTAGTGAAAAGGTGTTAAAGAGAGGCACACGGGGGCAATAATTCACAAGAAGGTTGCAAAAAAGAAGTTAAAGTGTGGCAAAATGGGTCAAAAGTGGCAAAAAAGGTAATGAAAAGGGGTTAGAGAGTGGCGAAAATAGAAGAAAAGTGGTTAAAAATGATAAAAGAGAGACACAAAGGGGATAAAGCATGCAGGAAAAGTGGTTCAAAAGGTGTAAAAGAATGTCAAAAAATGGTTAAAGAGGCAAATAGTATCAAAAAGGGGTTAAAAGTGTCAAAAATGAGTTAATACTGGTGGTATGTGGGCTGGCCTGTCTTCTTGTGGCCTGCTGCACAATAATATGTTAATCAGACCAAAACACTGATCTAATTTTTGTCTGTTTGAGAGTCTGACCCCAGAGTTTCTGCCGAGACTAAATTTAGCCCTTGTGCAGATGTACTTGATGAGCGCTGTACTAGACCGTACCATTGTTCTCAGTTTCAGCACAAAGCAGCGCTAACATGCTAACTCTGTAAACAAACATTCTGACAAGATGAATTTATTTGTGTTTATTTTTCATGACTAAATTGAGACAACAGTGTGAGTGATAAATATGTTGGCAACCAGATTAATAATAATATCTTGATTTATAACACTCTGATAGATCAGGACAGCAAACAGCAGCACCAATGACGTTCCAGGGACAGAGCCGGTGTATCAGTGACCCCTGAAGGCTGATTGGAGACCCCAAACTCTTTAAAATGATTGGCTAGTAGCCACTTTAGCATGGCCAGTCACTAAGCACATCTTAACCTACATTGGACTGGTTTTACTATCTTTAATATCCTCAGAGCGAGGTACACTATACTGCCAAAAGTATTCACTCACCCATCCAAATAATGTAAATCAGGTGTTCCAATCACTTCCATGTCCACAGGTGTATAAAATCATCACCTAGGCATGCAGACTGTTTCTACAAACATTAGTGAAAGAATGGCTCGCTCTCAGGAGCTCAGTGAATTCCAGCGTGGTACTGTGATAGGATGTCACCTGTGCAACAAGTCCAGTGGTGAAATTTCCTGGCTCCTAAATATTCCACAGTCAACTGTCAGTGGTATTATAACAAAGTGGAAGCCATTGGGAACAACAGCAACTCAGCCACCAAGTGGTAGGCCACGTAAAATGATGGAGCGGGGTCAGAGGATGCTGAGGTCACCAACTTTCTGCAGAGTCAATGGCTACAGACCTCCAAACTTCATGTGGCCTTCAGATTAGCTCAAGAACAGTGGTAGAGAGCCTCATGAATGGGTTTCCATGGTAACAGCTGCATCCAAGCCATACATCACCAAGTGCAATGAAAAGTGTGGGATGCAGTGGTGTAAAGCACGCCGCCACTGGACCCTAGAGCAGTGGAGACGCCTTCTCTGGAGTGACGAATCTGGGTTTGGTGGTTGCCAGGAGAACGGTACTTGTCTGACTGCATTGTGCCAAGTGTAAAGTTTGGTGGAGGGGGGATTAAGGTGTGGGCTTGTTTTTCAGGAGCTGGGCTTGGTCCCTTAGGCTGGCCACACACTACAGGACTTTAAGCCCGATTCGGGGCAAGATTTGCCTCCCCAACGATCGTGCGGGCGTATCTTGAGAGGAGCCTCGTCGCAAACGACTATTTGTCCGAATAATCCTCCAGTGCGTGGTGTCAACACGATTGTTTTACTGCTCCAAATTGCGTCACAGCCTCCAAATTCCGAATCATAAACATCAAACATGTTGATGTTTACGATTCTAGGTCGTAGTGCTGCTGATGGGGTACCCACAACAAGCAATGAGAGTGCAGACCAGGTAGTGTCACAGCCAGATCATACCTACTTTCACCTCTCACAACCATGAACACAATTTCAGCCATGATTTCATCCCTTGTATTATGATTTTTGCTTCACCTGTAATGCATGCCTGGACAGCCTGTTGTGAAGAGACAGCAAGACGGTATCCACAGACATCCATGATTTTTTTTTTTTTTCTGAAGTCACGTGATCACGCAAGGTCGCTGGCAGGTCAGCAGGTGTGTGGTCTCCAGTGATCTGACAGTCTGGCTGAGTCGTCTAGTTTGTGCGCTCAGAGGATTAAAGAAGAAAAATCTTTGGAAATCGTCCCTAAGTCTGTGGTCTCACGATTTTAAAATCGTCTCAGATTAAAAAATCGTCTAGTGTGTGGCCGGCCTTAGTTCCAGTCAAAGGAACTCTGAATGCTTCAGCATACCAAGAAATTCTGGACAATTCCATGCTCCCAACTTTGTGGGAACAGTTTGGGGATGGCCCCTTCCTGTTCCAACATGACTGTGCACCAGAGCACAAAGCAAGGTCCATAAAGACATGGATGAGAGAGTTTGGTGTGGATCAACTTGACTGGCCTGCACAGAGTCCTGACCTCAACCCCATAGAACACCTTTGGGATGAATTAGAGTGGAGACTGAGAGCCAGGCCTTCTGGTCCAACATCAGTGTGTGACCTCACAAATGCGCTTCTAGAAGAATGTTGAAAAATTCCCATAAACACACTCCTAAACCTTGTGGAAAGCCTTCCCAGAAGAGTTGAAGCTGTTATAGCTGCAAAGGGTGGAATGACGTCAGATTAAACCCTATGGATTAAGAATGGGATGTCACTTAAGTTCATATGCCAGTCAGGGCAGGTGAGCGAATACTTTTGGCAATATAGTGCATGTATCATTATTTTTCTCCTTAGTAAATGAAAAGATTTAAACCTGACGTCTGTATTTACTCGGGTTATCTCTGTCTAGTATCAAAGCTCTCTGCAGCGTCGTCTGTTTGTGTAGCTGGAAAGTGAACTCTGTTGTGTAACGCTGACATCCAGCCAGGTGTTGATGAGGTGTGTGTGTTCAAGGTGTGGCGTTGGCATGGTGACGGGGCGTGGCTCTGAGTGTGTGTGAGTCCAGGTAGGGTGTGTGTGATGGATCATAATGAGTGTGAGGTTCAGGGCGTGGCGGCCTCAGCCTGAGGGAGCGTTTTTACTGAAGGAACAGAAATCAGAGCCGCAGGCGGGCGGTGATTTAGAGTGAGCAACAATGACACAAAAACACTACACAACACCGACAGGAGAGCCGAACGCCGGCCAGACTCAGAGGTTTGGATGATAAAACAGAGAGTTTAAACGGTTCTGTGGTAGCAGAGCTTTTTGGCCAGTTTCCCAGGATACTGGATTAATGATACTGGGATAAAAATGCTCCTTCCCTCATGGTTAAAAGGCTAAATTTGTGAAGATGATATAACAGGATTTTAAAGACAGTGTTGTCTTTAAAACAAAAGAAACATCAACATTGGCCAAAAGAACTAAAATTACTCATTATCTGGGCGGTTAATTCAGATGTTTGGATGCTTATCTAAGGAGTTCTGGATGTGGGTCTAAACCGGGGTTACTTCCTGGTTGTTTACCGCCACCATTGCAGGAATGTGAGGATACAGTGGTGGAGGGCTGGAGGGTAAATGTGCAGAAATCTAATAACCAAGGTCATGACCTTGACCTCTAAAATCCCCCTGTTTCAGACTTTAGACTGAGTGGACAAAGTTTGAAGAAAATCACTCAAAGATTTCCAGAGACGCTGCATTTGCGAGCCTGGGATAAACATGAGGACCAACGACCCTGGCCCTTGACCTTTGACCTCCAGAAGGATATCAGTTCATCTCAGACTGCAGGTTCTAACTGTACACAGTGTAAACAAGCGTGCACTGATTCCGATTGTATCCTGACAGCTTTTTACCCCCTCTCTGTTGCCCACGGCGACGTGGACGAGGAGAAAGAGGGAGATGAGCAGGCACCAGGAGTTTCCTTTCTCCTCTCTCTTTCAGATTTGGTTGGCTTCTTTTGCAAACTAGACACAGTGATGCATTCAGGGAAAATAATGTGCTGTTTATAGATCTTCAGACTGTGGTTCAGTGGGTAGAGGCAGTCATCTCATGATAAGAAGGTTGGGGGTTCAATCCCCAGCTCCTGCAGTCACATGTCCACATGAATAACCCTGCTTCCATGTCTTCATTGGTGAGTTTGAAAGGGATTAGAAAAAAACGATGTCGGTGTGAAAATGCTCCAAGGAGTCAAAGTGTTCTACAAGCATAAGTCCACTTACCTTTTTATCAATAATATCCACATTCATGCCTGACACTGACACAAAACTATCAAGCTCACATGCTGGTCTAAAGAATCTCCATCCTGTTTGTAAACATTCAGAATAAAAGCCCTCAGTGTCGACTGTCTGAGGAGAAATAAAGACATCTGAGCACGCAAAGCAATGCCATACCAGGCACTTTCATTCATTTACCTCCAATTTCCACATACTCCACCTGCACTCGACCTGCTCTGACCAAAGAGGGGCGACCTTCGCACTGGAAAGTGTCTGGAGTCCCATGCAGCTCTGAGAAGCTGAAGCGGGAGAACTTTAAGTCCATACGTGAATAGTCTGTAAACGGCGGATTTTTTTTCCTTTCTGGTTCATTTTGACATGATTCTATGATTTGGTTTCTGCTTCTGTCATGGATGAGAACATGAGGAAGTTCAAGGTCTATGTTTGCTCAGAGGATCTGTGGGTACATGCAGGGGCGTAGCTAGCGATTTAGGGCCCCCACAAAGAATATTACACAGGGCCCCCCCTGAACCAGCTAGCCAAGCAACAAATGTTGAATCATTTTTACAAATATCTATCCATTTTAATGTGTTTTTTAACCATAGTTTCTCCATTTACGGGTAATAATTTTAATGCAGTTAAATTAAATGTACTTGCATTATTTCACACTATTTGGACATTTCTAACGGAGGAGCAGCCCCCCCCCCCCCCAAAATGACACTTATTACTAAGAAAAAAATAGATATAAACACACTTTTCCTTACAGGTTCCTCAAGGGCCCCTCTCTCCTGGGGGTCCGGGTAATCAGCACCCTTTCCCCCCTCTGTGCTATGCCCATGTGTACATGTATAATTCTGCAGTTTTCCTCCTTAAAGGTGAATTGTATAGAATTTGAAATTTTAGCGACATCTAGCGTTCACATTTTAGAATGAGCCGATCTGTTACCAAAACATCACATCACTAAGCGACGAGTGCCTGTGAAGACCAAAAAGGATGGTGAGCCAAACGTCATTTACAGCGGTGACGAGGTGAGGGTTTATTCATTCATGTTTGTAACCATCATTTTTATAGATTATAGGTCAGTCTTCTTCTCCACCTGCCTTCCAGGAAGCTTTCAGGACCGGCGGGCAGGTTCGTATTTAAAAATCGCGTTTCGCTCTTTCTGTCCCCAAAACGTTGCTGTAGACAACATGGCGGTTCGTTATGTCCGCGTCCGTGAGCACGACCAGCGGTAATGTAAATTTAAAAAGCTTTTTTCTAATTTTGTAAAAAGAAAACGAAAGTTTAAAGGGGATGATTGTGCACTTATTTTAACATATTTCACATAAATATATAAAAATTATATCCCATTTACACCGTTTCTGTTTGGCGAAATGCAGCGAAATTCTACACACTGCACCTTTAAAAGTAGACTTTTCATTGTGGCCTTGGCGCTGTAGTAGCTCTGTGACCTCTGACCTCCTGTCGCTTGTTCCAGATGCTGATTTCAGAATGCATTTTCAGGTTGGTCACATACTTTGCACATTTTTCGATCGGACATGGATCGACGCCGTTCGGCAGAGCTCAGTGAAAGAGTGGCGGAGTGGCGCTTCTGGGCCGTGCTGCAGACAGACCAGAGCAGGGGCAGTGGAACGGCAAGTCTTGACTAGAGAGGGAGCGGTTTGCTCCGTAGTGCGCTCTGTGAGTGGAGTATGTGGAAATTAGAGGTTATGGCACTGGTGTGAAGCTGATTTGTGCAGAGTTTGAGAAAAATCTGTCAAAACGACCTAAAAAATCTCACTCATGGGTAAGGGATGAACTCTTGCTCCATTGACCTTGATCTTTAACCTTTGACCCTCAAAATCTAATCATCACATCCTGAAATCAGAGTGGACATCAGGCAAAGCTGGAAAAAATTCCCTAAAGTGTTCCTGTGTCCACAATGAGGCTGTCGCATCATTACAGTATTTTAGTTATGATTAATCATAGAATTTCTGTAGTTAATCATGATTAATCTTTGATTTTTGCATCTGAAATTCCTGAATTTTGCATTTAAAGAGTTTTTGTTTTATTTTGGGTTTCTGTCCTGTCATAAACTGAGAGTAACTGACTTCCTGTTGGATGCAGTCGTGCTTTTATTTTGAAAGAATCTGACAGACTCCAGGTAGATGAAGAATGTGGCGTGAATCTGACCATGAAACAGGAGCTTGTTCTGGATCTAAAAGGAAACAAGTAAGCAGTAACAGGGTCAGTGTTTGATGACCTTTGACCTGTCCTCTGAGCCATCTGAACTTTTCTGGTATATTGATATTTTGTCTTAAATGTCCTCTGAGGCTCAGGGTTGAACTTTCTCTCCCTCCTGCTCTTTTATAACCAGATCAATCCTGATAAAGCTGCTCTTTATGATCTTTTATGGCACCGCTCATTCTTCCAGTCTGCTCTTGATCCAGACTGGGGTCTAAATCTGAAAATAAAGCCCATATTTCCCCTCCTGAACAGAGCTGCTGTTCTCCTCAGATTTTTATTTTTGTCTTGTGAAAGCTCTTTGTGTCTTAAAAATGTAAATACGAAGGAAGAGGAGCGAACACACCCAGCTGCAGCCGTCATCGCTCTGTTCCTGTGAATCACAGTGAGTTTGTGTCTCAGTATGCGGGCGTGTCGAGGCCTGCAGCAGCAGAGGACATAAAAACCTGTCAGAGGAAGCTCGGCATCACATTTGATCTGGACTCTCAGCAGATTTCATCAGATTACTGTTTATTTTTTCACCGATTGGATAATGAAGAGGAGCAACTGTTTGGTTTCTCTCTGCGGGATCCTGGCTGTCCTTTGTACCGTCCAGGCCACCTACAGACCGTACAGTGAGTACACGCCTGTTTACCTGTTTTATTCTGGTGTTTAAGGTGAAGATGAGGAGGCCAGCGTCTTCATCCACGGCTCTGCCTCTCTCCTCCAGGCACAGTCAGCTTTATTCTGCACCTTTTAAATGTTGTTAAAAATAAAGAAGGATTTATGTGACAGGGAAATAAAATCAAAGTAAAAATCAGGGATTAAAGAGGAGCCTTTAAAAATGTCTGCAGTAAAGTTCAGAGGGCCACAGTCATGATTGTTCACATTAAGGCTGAAGTGTTGTGGATGAAAAATAATAAAAGAGAAATTATGTGTTTATTAATAAAGATAAAATGTCAGACTTTAGTTTGGATGTTTTTAAAAATTATAATTTTCCATTTTTGGAAATTTGAAAAAAAAAATCTTAAATAACTTTAAGAGTTTCTCTAAAATGTTCAGCGTCTATTTAGGACTAAAAAGGAAAATAACAGAATAAAACTGTACATTTATGTTTGGGAAAAACTGAAACGTTTCTGTCAAACTTTTGGAATATTGCATTATGATAAGATTTAAAGATTTTAAATGTTAGGGTGGAGTTCATTTATGTTTTTGAAAAGTTTCTCCTCACTGTTAAAAAGCATAAAAGTAAGACATAAAATGAAAATCCTTTTTTTAAAGCTTTTTAATAAATTTTAAATGTTAATATTTAAAGTCGTTGAGAAAAGTTGGTGTTAAGAAAAAACATTATATATATATATACATATTAAAAATATATATAGCTATATATATATATATAGATATCTATTTATCTATTTATCTATCTATCTATCTAAATATCTATCTATCTATCTATATATATCTATATCTATATATTTATATACAGAGCTTAACAAAGTTATTAGACCAGCTGTCATATCTGTCTCAGAGACCATCCAGCATCATGAAGTGCTTTAATGTGGACTCTTTCAATTTCAGTCAGCTCTCCACGTTTTACCATTTTGAACAGGAATGAGGAATTTCAAACTGAATTCACTCAAATTTGAGATGGCTCACTGGGGGAAAAAATTATATATAATTTTTTTTCTCCGTGTATCACTTCTAAATGTGTCATGGCCAGTGTTTGTTATACAGTTGAAATGCTTTAAAAATGTTTATCCTCCATTTGTGGTAAAAATAAATGTCTTTTAATGTAATTATTCCCTTTTTTAAAGAATACTGTGCTCTGCTTAGATTTAAGTCAAAGTATTTAGAAAACAGAAGTTTGGATTGAAAGTGATTTATTGGCTCTTTCTCGGTCTTCTGTACATTTGTCTCTGCTGACTCTGTAGCTTAATAAACAGGATATAGACTCCTCTTTCCTCGATAATTAATCTTTTTTTTAAAGATTTATTTTCATGCCTTTACTTGACAGAGGAGGACCGTGGATAGACTTTGAAACAGGGAGAGAGTGGGGGACATGTGATGTGATCTCAGCTCTAAAGTGAATTTTAATGTCATTAATATTAACGACATAAAGAGTTAATCATATTTATAGATTTATAGACCTACAGAGGATCTCAGCTTTAGCATGAACACGTCAGCATCAGTGATCAGGGATCAATAATCAAGCTGATGACACACAGGCTGCACCACTAAAGTCTGCAGAGGCACCAGCAGGGGGCGCTGGTGTCACATATAAATGATGAGATTTTTAGTCAGCCTATCAGCAAACTTCATGGCCTACGTAGTAACATTTCATCTTTTGGAGTTAAATTCTAAATTCTAATGATATAAAAGCATAATTCTGCTGACTGTAGGCGGGATTACTGAGCATTACAGTTTTCCTTTCCTTTAAAGCAAACATGACGTATTAAAACTGGTTTATACATTAAAACCAGTTAAAGCAGTAAAACCTGGATAAAAGGGACCAATGATAATTCAGATAAACGAGGTAAACAACAAATCAGAAGTGTTCTCTGACATCCCCCCTATCAGAGTCTCTGTGGGCGGGGCGGTCCTCGGCTCACCTGTGGGTGGGGCCGTCCTCGGCTCACCTGTGGGCGAGGCTGAAGCGGAGTTAGGGCCCTCAGGGAGGAAGTTTTCACCACTGAGGATAAGATGACACCTTAGAGTTCAGCTCAGTTCACTGAGGGCCGGCTGAGAGGACAGAAAGATCTAGAATATCACAGAGTTCATGGTCTGACTCATTAGTGGAGGCCCTCTCCTCCTCTAAAGGTGTTTATGTGGTAATAAGGGAGCGGGTCGGCCCGTTAGATCAGGCAGCTCCACGCTGGGACCCCCTAAAGGCTGAGGGAAGGAAAAGAAAGCAGGAGCAGAGAGGGAGGGAGCTGAGTCCTGGGTTTAGACCCAGGTCTGCTGACGTTAGCCCAAAGACTACTAGATCAGAATACTGGTATCATCATAGCTCAGGATCCGCCCTCAGGGGCCCTCGGGGGCCCTTTTCTTTATGCAACCTTCACTGTCTGTGATTCTGTTATTTAAATGTGAGCTGATCCTCAGTGATTGCTGTTATTCATCCTGCTGGATGGTTGTTTATGTTGGTTTTTATTTTCATGGTGTCCTGAAGGCGGATCACTCATTTATGAAAATGGAGGATTTTCAAAGTAGTGACGAGAACTCTGACTGTTTTTAGTGACCCGGACCTTTGGTCTCAGCTCAGCAGAGCTGGTTCTTCATCTGGTCCCAGTTTGTCTTTTTAAATGTGGATTAAATAAGGACAGAGGATGAGGAAAGGAAACTGGCACTCAAACAGGAGCTCGCTACAGCGGCTCACATTAAAGAGTCGTTTAGAAGAACAGACTCGTCCATCATCAGCGTTTACATTAATGACTGTTTGAGACTAAAGGAGGAGTTTTAGATGTTAAAGGGGCTCAGCTAGACTCTTAGCTCAGGACTAGACTCCTCTAGACTCTGGTAGACCTTTATCAGGATAGACCACACTGGGAGAATTAATTATACACAAGAGGTATGCGATGGCGTCTCTGGTCACATGACCACGTAGTTACTGAGAGTTTGAACAGACGATCATGAAGTTAAGCTGAAGGTCTGCTCGCTGCAGACACGCCTCACTATGAGCGCTGGGCGTTGGCTGGTCTGGGTGGGACTCTGAGGAGTCTGGATTTGTCTGCAGGGCTTCAGAATGAGAGGAGCAGATCTTTAACAAACCACAGAAAACACAGAGAGCTCTAAAAGAAGACATGGGCTCAGATCAGTTAACAGTGGCATAATAGCTGTGAAAGAGGGTTAAAAGTGACAGAACAAAAGATCAACTCTGGAAAAATGGGTTAAAGGTGGCCAAACACAGGTGAAAGGTGGTGAAATAAGATTTAAACGGGACAACTTGGTTTACAGCGGCATGAAAGATGGAGGAAATGGATAAAGGAAGGAAACAGTGGTAAAAAAAAATTACAGTGTCTAAAATTGGCAAAAAACGTTTAAATGTAGCAAAAAAACAAAAAACAAAAACAAAACAAAACAAAAAAAACCCCAGTTAAAAAGCATAGAAGGGGGCCAAAAATGGCAGAAATAGGTAAAAGAAAAGATAAACAGTAGCAAAAAATGGGTTAAAGGTGGACAAAAAGGTGTAAAAGGTGGTTAAATAAGATTTAAATTGGCACAATTTAGTTTACAGAGAAATAAAGATGGAAGAAATGAGCTAAATGTGGCAGAAACGGATAAATAAAGGAAAACTGAGGTAAAATGTAAGTGTCCAAAACTGAAAGAAAAAAATAGTTTTAGTGACCAGAATCAGCCAATATTGATTAAAAATCACATAAATTAATACAAAAAGGGGATGAGAGTAGCAAAAACTGGCAAAAAAAAGGTTACATGTAGAAAAAAAAGTAAAACAACATGAGTTAGAAGGGGCTAAATGTGACAAAAAGGGTTCAAACAGGAAAAATAGTTTTAAAAGATGGATTAGAAAAGGCAAAATTAGTGTAAAAAGTGGTGAAAAGCTGTTAAAAAGTGGTGAGATTTGAACACCTGACACTGATCCTTGTTCAGTAAACTCTTCTGGCAGAAACTGGTAACACAAAAGATAAACAGTGGCAAAAATGGGTTAAAGGTGGACAAAAAGGGTGTAAACAGTGGTTAAATGGTTTCCAGTGGCATAAAAGAAGGAAGAAATGGGCTAAAGGTGGCAATATGTGGCAGAAATTAATAAAGGATGGAAAACCACGGTAAAATGGATTTAAAGAGTCCAAAATTGAAAGATAACTAGTTTAAGGGACCAAAAATGGATTCAAAATCACAGAAATCAATACAAAAAGGTGATAAAAGTAGCCAAAATAAGCAAAAAGAATTAAAGATCCTCGTTCAGTAAACTCTTCATTTTTATATTTAGCTCTCTGCCGTTGGAGTTTTTAATGATTTAAGCTTTTAAATCATCAAAGATACAGCTTTACTGTTTAGTGCTGCTCATTTGAACGACAGCGGGAGGGGTCCAGGTCTGGGTGCAGGCCCAGGTCCTGGGGGAAAAGGGCCAGGTCTGGGTGCAGTATTTGGACGCTCTTATCAGTGGTCCAGTCCAGATCAGACTCATGACATGTGGTCCCTATCTGCCCCACACAGATCATGGTAGGGCCAAAACCCAGCTGAAAGCTCCAGAAGTGAGCGTTTGGGTGTTTTTACCCAGAATGAAGGACTCTGAGGGTCGCTCTGATCAAAGTTCTTCTTCTGATGCGTTTAAAGACGTTGACCTCCCACTACAGCTTTAATCTGACACTAGAAATCCATTCAGAGTCATTTTAGAGGGTCTCATCAGGACACAGGTCCACCTCTGTAAACCTCTGTCCTCAGCTGACTGGGGCAGGAAATCCACCAATCATGTTCTTCCCTTGGATCCAGGCGTATCCCTGTCTAGGATCATTTCCAGTCAGCCGTTCCTGCTCGGTCCCTCAGGGGTGGAAATCTGTGGAGAAATCCTCAGACAGACACAAGTCAGAAACTGTTCTTAGAAACCATCATTCCTGAGCGCGCTGATGCCGGCGGCGGCGCTCAGATCTATGAAGTCTTATCAAACAGTGAGTCAGGGTTTATCACCTGCACAGGTATGCTGGCCGAGTCTGCATGAAGCCCTGAATCAGAGGCTGAGTGAGCCGCCGGTCAGAGAACAGACAGACACTCCTTAAAGAGACGAGGTTATGTAAGACTGGAGGTGGAAATCACCGCTTCAGCCCGCTGTAGTAAAAACCTCAGGATTAGTCCGTTTCAGACGAGGGTGAAGGTTTCACCATGAAACGTCGACTCACAGGGAACTAAAACCACACGGAGCTGACGCTGAGGTTTCTGTTTTCTCTGCTGTTCCAAAAATTAAACTGAATTAACTGAGAGCAGTGACAAGACCAGCTGGAGACCCCGGACCATGCTGGGTTTATTCTGAATTAACCGAGAGCGGTGACAGGACCAGCTGGAGACCCCGGACCATGCTGGGTTTATTCTGAATTAACCGAGAGCGGTGACAGGACCAGCTGGAGACCCGGACCATACTGGGTTTATTCTGAATTTACCGATATCAGTGACAGGACCAGCTGGAGACCCCGGACCATGCTGGGTTTATTCTGAATTAACTGATATCAGTGACAGGACCAGCTGGAGACCCCGGACCATGCTGGGTTTATTCTGAATTAACTGATATCAGTGACAGGACCAGCTGGAGACCCTGGACCATGCTGGGTTTATTCTGAATTAACCGATATCAGTGACAGGACCAGCTGGAGACCCGGACCATGCTGGGTTTATTCTGAATTAACCGATATCAGTGACAGGACCAGCTGGAGACCCCGGACCATGCTGGGTTTATTCTGAATTAACCGATATCAGTGACAGGACCAGCTGGAGACCCGGACCATGCTGGGTTTATTCTGAATTAACCGATATCAGTGACAGGACCAGCTGGAGACCCTGGACCATGCTGGGTTTATTCTGAATTAACTGAGAGCAGTGACAGGACCAGCTGGAGACCCCGGACCATGCTGGGTTTATTCTGAAAATGAGCTGTCAGTGGAAAAGCTGTGGACCCTGAGTGTTTGATTGGCATGAACTCAGATTTTTTGATTCTGCTGCTTAAAAGCATTCAGATATCAGACCAATATTTTCAGTATTTCTAACTGGTTCGGTCTTACAGTGTGCTAGGATGTCCAGATCCTGGTTCAGTGGAGGGGTAGGGTTGAGGTCTACATGGACTGTCAGGAGGAGCACTTAAACCTGAGTCTGACTTGAAATCTCCCAGAATGCTTTGAGAATCAGCAGTAAGATATGAACAGTCTAATATCATGATTTAATGTTTTAATACATCAGGTTTTAATAAATCAAGCGTTGATCTTAGAATTGTCTGGTGTTGTCGTTTCGTCTGTTTCCATTAAAGCTGGGACGGCGTACCAGAAACTAGAAGGGTTGTCATATTTCACCGCTACACCTGTGACTCTGTTTAAAGACACAAGGGGGCACTGGAGATAGAGGGGGAGGGGTAACAGAGATGGGACGGAGCAGTGACCACCCCCCTCCAAGATGGCGGCCACACTGCTCCGTCTCACAGAGATAGACCCACACAGATATCTGTTTTTATTCCAAGAAAGTTAGCCAACCCCAGAAGGTGATTCTGGGTATTTAGCTCAGCTCTGTACCTTTATGACCAATCACAGCACACTAAGTTATCTATCTATATATATCTGTCTGTATATACACACACATATAAAATATATAAGAAGTTAAACCGTGTTACAGATGAAGATTAGCTGATAGCCACAGACTCTCATGCTGGTTCCTGATGAATTCCTCCGTCTCATTCTCCATCCGTCATCAGCTCTAGATTCTCTCCATGGGTGTGATGTTTGTTGTTTCTGCAGTAACAAGCAGAAGCCTGTTATAGCTCTACGTTTTATGGAAGCCTGCCTGTCTCTGTTCCTGTCAGAGTCAAGATGAAGGTCTGTTTGCTGCAGACACGCCTCACCGTGAAGGTTGGGCGTTGGCCGGTTTGGATGGGACTCTAAGGAGTCTTTGGATTTGGTTTTGGTTTGTCTGCAGGGCTTCAGAATGAGAGGAGCAGCTCTTGAACAAACCACAGAGCACACAGAGAGCTCTAATAGTGGAGAAATAAAACAGAAATGGGCTCAAATTAGATTACAGTGGAATAATAACTGTGACAGTGGGTTAAAAACGCCAAAAAATCATCTGAAAAGTTGGCAAAAAGCAGTTAAAATTAACGAAACTGTAGAAAAAACATGGTGAGCATGGATTATTAGCTGCAAGATTGGTAAAAAAAAATGAGAAAAGCTGTTAAAAGTGGCACAATTTCAACTATTTCAACTTCAGACCCAGTAACAGACGAACAGCAACAAAATGAAAGTAACTGTTAGCCAGGATGCTAACACCAACGACCAAGGGGTCCACTCTCTGGGTTTATCAGGGTCCACTCTCTGGGTTTATCAGGGTCCACTCTCTTGGTTTATCAGGGTCCATACTCTGGGTTTATCAGGGTCCATTCTCTTGGTTTATCAGGGTCCATACTCTGGGTTTATCAGGGTCCATTCTCTGGATCTATCAGGGTCCATTCTCTGGGTTTATCAGGGTCCATTCTCTTGGTTTATCAGGGTCCATACTCTGGGTTTATCAGGGTCCATTCTCTGGATCTATCAGGGTCCACTCTCTGGATCTATCAGGGTCCATTCTCTTGGTTTATCAGGGTCCATTCTCTGGGTTTATCAGGGTCCACTCTCTGGATCTATCAGGGTCCATTCTCTGGGTTTATCAGGGTCCATTCTCTTGGTTTATCAGGGTCCATTCTCTTGGTTTATCAGGGTCCATACTCTGGGTTTATCAGGGTCCATTCTCTGGATCTATCAGGGTCCATTCTCTGGATCTATCAGGGTCCATTCTCTGGGTTTATCAGGGTCCACTCTCTGGGTTTATCAGGGTCCACTCTCTTGGTTTATCAGGGTCCATTCTTATTGACTTTGTTGTTGCCATGGGAGACATGATGATAAAAAATGCTATAAATTAAACTGTAAATAATCTAAATAATCATCATTCCTTCCTCTTCTGCTCCAACAGTGATACTAAAATGTGACTGTAATGGGAGATCCCGGTACTGCCTCCGGGACGCCTGGGGTCTGCACTGCCTGGACTGCCAGGGAAACACTGAAGGCCGGCACTGTGAACGCTGTAAGGCCGGTTACTACCAGGAGGGGGCAGCACTGAGATGCACGCCCTGTCGCTGTAACGCCACAGGTGAGAGAGCTCGACATTTACCTGTCTGTAAAACAACGATGATCAGAGATGTCTCACGTCTGAACTTCTCTTTCTGTCAGGTTCTACCAATAACATTTGTGACAGCAGGGGGCGCTGCAGCTGTAAAGAGGGCATCAGCGGAGATAAATGTGACCGCTGCCCCAACGGATTGATCGGACCAGACGGCTGCAAACAAAGGTGACGACACAAACAGTCAGATAACTGATCTGTTATTCTCTGAATGGTTCAGTCTTAGGAAACACGGTGGATGCATCGAAACTTTAAAGTCTAAACTCTTCTTCTTCTGTTGTTTTTAAAGTCTAAACTCTTCTTCTTCTGTTGTTTTTAAAGTCTAAACTCTTCTTCTTCTGTTGTTTTTAAAGTCTAAACTCTTCTTCTTCTGTTGTTTTTAAGTCTAAACTCTTCTTCTTCTGTTGTTTTTAAGTCTAAACTCTTCTTCTTCTGTTGTTTTATAAAAGTCTAAACTCTTCTTCTTCTGTTGTTTTTAAAGTCTAAACTCTTCTTCTTCTGTTGTTTTTAAGTCTAAACTCTTCTTCTTCTGTTGTTTTATAAAAGTCTAAACTCTTCTTCTTCTGTTGTGTTTAAAGTCTAAACTCTTCTTCTTCTGTTGTTTTTAAAGTCTAAACTCTTCTTCTTCTGTTGTTTTATAAAAGTCTAAACTCTTCTTCTGTTGTTTTTAAGTCTAAACTCTTCTTCTTCTGTTGTTTTTAAGTCTAAACTCTTCTTCTTCTGTTGTTTTTAAAGTCTAAACTCTTCTTCTTCTGTTGTTTTTAAAATCTAAACTCTTCTTCTTCTGTTGTTTTATAAAAGTCTAAACTCTTCTTCTTCTGTTGTTTTATAAAAGTCTAAACTCTTCTTCTTCTGTTGTTTTATAAAAGTCTAAACTCTTCTTCTTCTGTTGTTTTTAAAGTCTAAACTCTTCTTCTTCTGTTGTTTTATAAAAGTCTAAACTCTTCTTCTTCTGTTGTTTTTAAGTCTAAACTCTTCTTCTTCTGTTGTTTTATAAAAGTCTAAACTCTTCTTCTTCTGTTGTTTTTAAGGTCTAAACTCTTCTTCTTCTGTTGTTTTTAAGTCTAAACTCTTCTTCTTCTGTTGTTTTATAAAAGTCTAAACTCTTCTTCTTCTGTTGTTTTTAAAGTCTAAACTCTTCTTCTTCTGTTGTTTTTAAGTCTAAACTCTTCTTCTTCTGTTGTTTTATAAAAGTCTAAACTCTTCTTCTTCTGTTGTTTTTACAGTCTAAACTCTTCTTCTGTTGTTTTTAAAGTCTAAACTCTTCTTCTTCTGTTGTTTTATAAAAGTCTAAACTCTTCTTCTTCTGTTGTTTTTAAAGTCTAAACTCTTCTTCTTCTGTTGTTTTATAAAAGTCTAAACTCTTCTTCTTCTGTTGTTTTATAAAAGTCTAAACTCTTCTTCTTCTGTTGTTTTTACAGTCTAAACTCTTCTTCTGTTGTTTTTAAAGTCTAAACTCTTCTTCTTCTGTTGTTTTATAAAAGTCTAAACTCTTCTTCTTCTGTTGTTTTTAAAGTCTAAACTCTTCTTCTTCTGTTGTTTTTAAAGTCTAAACTCTTCTTCTTCTGTTGTTTTATAAAAGTCTAAACTCTTCTTCTTCTGTTGTTTTTATAAAAGTCTAAACTCTTCTTCTTCTGTTGTTTTATAAAAGTCTAAACTCTTCTTCTTCTGTTGTTTTATAAAAGTCTAAACTCTTCTTCTTCTGTTGTTTTTAAGTCTAAACTCTTCTTCTGTTGTTTTTAAAGTCTAAACTCTTCTTCTTCTGTTGTTTTTAAAGTCTAAACTCTTCTTCTTCTGTTGTTTTATAAAAGTCTAAACTCTTCTTCTTCTGTTGTTTTATAAAAGTCTAAACTCTTCTTCTTCTGTTGTTTTATAAAAGTCTAAACTCTTCTTCTTCTGTTGTTTTATAAAAGTCTAAACTCTTCTTCTTCTGTTGTTTTATAAAAGTCTAAACTCTTCTTCTTCTGTTGTTTTATAAAAGTCTAAACTCTTCTTCTTCTGTTGTTTTTAAGTCTAAACTCTTCTTCTTCTGTTGTTTTTAAGTCTAAACTCTTCTTCTTCTGTTGTTTTATAAAAGTCTAAACTCTTCTTCTTCTGTTGTTTTTAAAGTCTAAACTCTTCTTCTGTTGTTTTATAAAAGTCTAAACTCTTCTTCTTCTGTTGTTTTTAAGTCTAAACTCTTCTTCTTCTGTTGTTTTATAAAAGTCTAAACTCTTCTTCTTCTGTTGTTTTTAAAGTCTAAACTCTTCTTCTGTTGTTTTATAAAAGTCTAAACTCTTCTTCTTCTGTTGTTTTTAAGTCTAAACTCTTCTTCTTCTGTTGTTTTATAAAAGTCTAAACTCTTCTTCTTCTGTTGTTTTATAAAAGTCTAAACTCTTCTTCTTCTGTTGTTTTTAAAGTCTAAACTCTTCTTCTTCTGTTGTTTTATAAAAGTCTAAACTCTTCTTCTTCCGTTGTTTTTAAGTCTAAACTCTTCTTCTTCTGTTGTTTTATAAAAGTCTAAACTCTTCTTCTTCTGTTGTTTTTAAAGTCTAAACTCTTCTTCTTCTGTTGTTTTATAAAAGTCTAAACTCTTCTTCTGTTGTTTTTAAGTCTAAACTCTTCTTCTTCTGTTGTTTTTAAGTCTAAACTCTTCTTCTTCTGTTGTTTTTAAAGTCTAAACTCTTCTTCTTCTGTTGTTTTTAAAGTCTAAACTCTTCTTCTTCTGTTGTTTTATAAAAGTCTAAACTCTTCTTCTTCTGTTGTTTTATAAAAGTCTAAACTCTTCTTCTTCTGTTGTTTTATAAAAGTCTAAACTCTTCTTCTTCTGTTGTTTTTAAAGTCTAAACTCTTCTTCTTCTGTTGTTTTTAAGTCTAAACTCTTCTTCTTCTGTTGTTTTTAAGTCTAAACTCTTCTTCTTCTGTTGTTTTATAAAAGTCTAAACTCTTCTTCTTCTGTTGTTTTTAAGTCTAAACTCTTCTTCTTCTGTTGTTTTATAAAAGTCTAAACTCTTCTTCTTCTGTTGTTTTATAAAAGTCAAAACTCTTCTTCTGCTGTTTTTGTCCCTCAGCCGTCAGCCCAGACAGGACTCTGGGAGTTCCACTCTCCCGTGTTTCTGTTATGGTCACAGCAGCACGTGTTCGCCACAGTCCGGTTACTCCACCCACAGCATCACCTCCACCTTCGCCACAGGTAAGCTCTCCCCGCTCTGTTTCACAATAAAAGACCCAGACGCTGGGTTTCAAAATAAAAGAGATAAAAATTTATTAACTTTGTGATTTTTTTTTTTTCAGGCCCGGATGATTGGACGGTGGCAGCAGTTCAAGGCCACACCCCCAACAGTGTTCACTTCCGCTGGTCACCCAAACATCAGGACATAGAGGTGATCTCCAAACACAGCCTGCCCATGTACCTGTACGCCCCAGGTGAGAACAAGCTCCGCCCCTTTATCCTCCTCCTCCTCCTCTTCCTCTCCTCCTCCTCCTCCTCCTCCTCCTCTTCCTCTCCTGCTCCTCCTCCTCTTCCTCCTCTTCCTCTCCTGCTCCTCTTCCTCTTCCTCTTCCTCCTCCTCCTCCTCCTCTCCTGCTCCTCCTCCTCCTCCTCCTCCTCCTCTTCTTCCTCCCTCTCCTACTCCTCTTCCTCTCTCTCCTCCTCTTCCTCCCTCTCCTCATCTTCCTCCTCTCTCTCCTCCTCTTCCTCCTCCCTTTCCTCCTCCTCCTCCTCCTCCTCCTGACTTTCCTCCTCATCTTCCTCCTCCCTTTCCTCTTGTCCTCCTCCTCCTCCTCCTCCTCTTCCTCTCCTCCTCCTCCTCCTCTTCCTCCTCTTCCTCTCCTGCTCCTCTCCTCCTCCTCCTCCTCCTCCTCTTCCTCCTTCCTGACCAGGTGTGCTCCTGTCCTCTCTTACAGCTCCTTACCTGGGGAATCAGCTGCTCAGTTACGGTCAGAACCTGTCCTTCTCGTTGCGTCTGGACCGCGGCGTCCGTCACCCCTCCACCAGCGATGTGATCCTGGAAGGTTCTGGTCTCAGAGTGTCCGCCTCGCTGGGAGACCTGCGCTCCATCGTCCCCTGTGGACAGAAGATCAGATACAGCTTCAGGTGAGAGACACACCTGTTCACACTCAGTTTATCTGGTCTCAAGTCTCCTTTGACTCAGCATGATGCAGACCAGTGTTACTCAACCAAAGAGCCAAGTTGTTGAAAAATACCTTTGCTAGAGCCTAAGTGGTTAAAAGTGGCAAAAAAAGGTTTGAAGTAGTGATAACAATAAGTTAAAGGAGGCAAGAATGGTCAAAAAGCAAGAAAAATGGGTGAAAATGGGCAAAACTGTGGAGGAAAACTTGGAAATAGGGTCAGAAAGTAGCAAAAATGGGTGAGAAGTAACAAAAAATGAGTTACAGGTGCCAAAAAAAGGTCCAAACATGGCAAAAAGGTGGCAAAAAAAATGAGTGAAAAGGGACTGAATGGGTAACAATTGGGAAAAGTGGCAAAAACTGGGAAAAGGTGGCAAAAACGGGGTTAAAAAGTAGGACAGAAGTGGTATTTAATGGCTAAAGGTAGCTTACATGGGCAAAATGGGATAAAAGTGATAAAAAATTGGATTAAAAGTGCAAAACTTGACAAAAATTTAGGAAAAAAGTGGTATTTAATAGCAAAAGGTAACTTAAATGGATGAAAAGTGGCAAAAAATGGTTAAATTTGGATAAAAGTGGCAAAAAATTGGTAAAATGTTGCAAAAACAAAATTTCAAAAATGGGCAAAAAAGTAGGAAAAAAGTTGGCAAAAGGTAGCTTAAATGGGCAAAAATTGGACAAAAGTAGCAACAACTGGGAAAAAGTGGCAAAAAATGGTTAAAAAGTGGGAAAAAAGAGGTATTTCATGGCAAAAGGCAACTTTAATGGGCAAAAATGGGATAGAAGTGGCAAAAATTGGAAAGAAGTGGCAAGAAATGGGTAAGAAATAGGAAAAAGTGGTATTTAATGATGAAAGGTAGTTTAAATGGGTGAAAAGTGGCAAAAAATGGTGAAAAGGGGCAAAAAAGTTTCCCTTTTTTAAGGTTTCTGAGGGAATAACATTTAAAATGAAGACATAAAAGAGCCACAGGTTGAGTCTCACTGGTCTACTAGATCCTGGTCCAGGGGTCCCATCTTTGGATAATCAAATGTATTTTGATGCTGTTTAATCACACTTGGCCCCTTATTTACAATAAAAACACAGGGAGGGTATTTTTGGACCTTGACCCCCGTTTGATGACTCAGTCTTGGAGCCTGAGGCCCCAGGTCATGGTCTACCTTCACTTTCTAGTCACTGAAGTCACTGATGTGAATGTGTTTGTGTGTTTGCAGGCTGGACGAGGGGCCCGGCAGCAAGTGGAGGCCTCAGATTTCCTCTCAGCAGTTTCAGAAGCTCCTTCAGAACGTCACCGCCATTAAGATCAGAGCCACGTTTGGAGACAACGGTGAGAACACCTCTGAGCTAGACTCCTCCTCTGATTCCTCTTTATTCACTGGATTTTATAGAAATGAAGAGAGGAGTCAGGACTCTGAATCAACCAGGATGAATAATCTTGTTTGGATCAGGACTTGGTAGATTTTGAATCAACCAGGATGAATAATCTTGTTTGGATCAGGAACCTTAAGCCGCTCAGACCCGTAGAAGAAGATCCTGACGGTCTAATGTTTCGTCTTTTAGGTCGTGGTTACCTCGACGATGTGAAGCTGATGTCGGCTCGGCGCGGAGAGGGCGTCCCGGCCCGGTGGGTCCAGACCTGCAGCTGCCCCGTGGGGTACGAGGGGGACTTCTGTGAGCGGTGTGCGGCCGGGTTTAGACGCAGCGCCCCTGCAGACGGAGCGTTCAGCCCTTGTGAGCCCTGCAGCTGCAGAGGAGGAAGCTGTGACCCTCAGACTGGAGACTGTTACTCCGCCGACGAGACCCCCGCTGATGTCAGCTGTTCAGCCGGCTTCTACAGAGACCCCTGGAGCCCCCGCTCATGTTTGAAGTGTCCCTGTCCTGATGGAGGATCCTGCTCGCTGCCTGCTGGATCCCTGCTGCCCCAGTGTGACCTCTGCCCCCCTGGGACCACAGGTCAGAGTTCTCCTAAAATGTTGGAAAGTTTAAAGTGATGAGTTTGTTCCCGTCTTTTTAAATATCATGACATCAACATTAATAAATTAAATAAAAAAACGTTCATGAATCCGCCCAGGTTCCCGCTGTGACGTGTGTCAGGAAGGATTTTACGGCAACCCCACAGGAAACTTCGGTGTGCAGCGACCCTGCAAACCTTGCGACTGCAACGGCCACATCGACATCAGCGTGGCAGGAAGCTGCGACCCCATCAGCGGCGAATGTCTGAAGTGTTTGAACAACACCAGGGGGCGCCAGTGTGAGGAGTGTGAGCGAGGTTATTACCACGGCCGAGTGAGCGACGCCTGCAAACGTAAGAACCACCGCTGCTCTGGTCAGACAGTTTAATCACTACATTCATTTATTTTATTGTTTTCTTTCCTTTGGCTGTAAACAAAGACGGTGGAGTTAAAGGGTCATTTACAAAAACAGAGGAAAAACACGGAGCAACACTTCACTGGATCCTTGTTTATAACTAAAGTGCTGTTTTTTCAGTCTTACTTGGACCGTCCACCTGTAAACCATTATTAGCACATATAGTGCATATTGAACACGTATTTATCAGTTCATTCCAAGGTTATTATAGTTAACTAAAGCTAACGAAATAACTAAAATGTGAAAATCTTTTTAGTTGACTGAAACTAAATAAAAACTAAGCTTTACAAAAGAAATCCAAAACTAACTGAAACCTAATTCTGTGCTGACAAAACTAACTAAAATAAAATAAAATTAGAGACTAAGTCTCCTTAGTTTTAGTCTTTGACAGCAGCAGACTGACTGACATGGACACCCAGGCCTGGAGAGCGTAAAATCTCCCGATTTTGCTTGGAAATTCTTATACAGTGCTAATTTTAGGTCTTCAGTTGTATGCCAACATAGAAATTAAATAAATAAAGAGAAAAGTGAAGAGCCTTTGAGCGTCTCACCCCTGACAAGTTCCCCATATTGCCAATAAAACTAAAACTAACACTAAAACTAATAGAAACTAAACTAAAATGAAGCATTTTTGCAAAATCATTAACAAGACTAAACTAACAAACCAGAAGAAAAACTAATAAAACTAAAATAAAATTGACAAAAAAAAAGTAAAAACAAAATCAAAATCAAAACTAATGGTTCATTCTTGATAAAACGACCGTTTTCTATGGAAACCGTCGGCTTTGGGTGTTTTGGGAGTTCAATTCTCCTGCTTAGGTTTTTCATTTATTTTAGCATCAAACCCAGTTATAGACAACATAACAGCCACAGAGATTTTCAGCTAAAATATCTCAGTCGCCCCCTAGTGGCTGGCTGTGGTATAGGGACTGATCTCACCGTTAAAGACAAACAATTCTGTACATTTGAAAGAAAATAAAAATATACATACAAAAATATGATAATTAGACTGTTTTGAACATTTCTTTAGTTTATTTGAAAGTTCGGCCTCCGAAGTGTGTGTTGAGGTAAAGCTGGCCCTCGTACAAATGTGGTTGATTTCCTCTGGTTTGGAGGGTTTGAGGCCACTTTTTTTGGTCTTTTTCTTATTTTGATTTTCTGACTGTGTTAATGCTACATCCTGTAGGGTAGATTGATTTCCAATAGGTTACGTTTTACTATTATAACCTATGAGGGTCAGTAATAATCTCTGTAGACGTTTTGGGCCCACTCAGACTGTTGGTGACCAAAAATGTCCCAGTAAACCAGAGGCCATCAACCACATAAGGGCCAGGTTTTCCTTGATGGATGCTTTGGGGCTAAACTTAAACTAAACATCTTGGTCTAATTAGCATACTTAGTTTTTTTTTAATTTAATTTAAAATTTATGCCATTTTTAGCCTCTAAAAGTAAGATCAGTCCCTGTACCGTATTCGGCCACAAGGGGGCGATTGAGATATTGTAGCTGAGTGCATCAGGGCTGTCGTGTTCTCCATCGCTGAGTTCGATACTAATATCGTGTACCCTGATTGGAGAAAAACCCGTGCAAGAAAAAAGTCTTTAGTCTTGATTCCCAGGCAGGAAAACTTTTGAAGTCAAAAGAAAACCATAGCTTTAATCAAAAATGAACTCAGAACATATGTTAACATGCACCATATTTACTCATAGAGGGTGACAGGTGGATGTCAATAACATGGATCAAACAATTAACCAATACAGACAATTTTTTATCAATCTCATTGTTTTTTATAGCTGTAGGGAATTTAAAAAGACCTTAAATTCATCAGCCTATTTTTCCTCTGCACATATTTTGTATTTGATCATGTTTCTGGGGGCCGGATGGGAAGATAAGGGGGCCTGATGTGGCCCCGGGGCCACCAGTTGGTGATCATTCAACCCATTAAAACCAGAATTTTTGGTCCCCCAACCACTGCAGTAAAAAATGTAAATTAATGATATCAGGCTTTTATTCTGGAGTCACTAATTCAAATCTGCAGATTTTCCTGTTCAGCCATTTTACCATATTTGGGATGAGGGGAAATTACATGCAGTTCTCCTGGTTTCCTATAGGGGTGCTATTGTCACAATTTAAAAAAAGCATAAAATCAAAGTTGTTCCTCATGATGAAACAAAGGCTGTGGTAATCTCCTTCAGGGAAATGCAATTTGCGTGCAGAATATATATATATATATATATATTTTACATTAAAAACAAAAGATTTTTTGCTCTTTTTAACTGTCATTTAAGGGGTTAATTTCCCAAAAAAGACTCTGTATTTGATATCTATGATCGGGTCTGATCTTGATTAAAGAATTCATGCAAAATAAGTTGAAAAAGAATCCTGTATATTTCTGTCATTGTTATTTTTGTATGGTGCATCTTTGGTCATGAGCGGCCTCAGCGTCACTGTTTTCTTTATCGATCCAAGGCTTTAAATAATCATCAGTTTGACTACGGAGCCTCTTTTCTTCCTAATATCTCTTCTCTTCTGTCCTCTCTAAAATGCTTTAGTTGTCTCTGCCTGGTTTAAGACCAATCATAAATGCGTTTCGGGCTCGTTCATGGTGGTTTTGTTGTCTTCTTTTGTTTTTCAGCGTGTAACTGTGACATTCAGAGCTCCGAGTCTGCCCAGTGTGATGATCTGGGTCGCTGTCCATGCAAACCGGGCTTCGAGGGTCTCAGGTGTCACCGGTCCAACTGCCCCACCTGCTTCAGCCCCATCAAAGTAAAGGTACGCTGTGAGAGCTGGCTTTTATATCTTTATTCTTACGTCTGGAGCTGCAGTCTCCTTCCTGTAAACCTTCTGAACAACTCGCAGTTGTTGACTGTAGAAATGATAAAAACAAAAGAATCTAGCAGAACCCGAGGCAGTGGTTGTGAACTTGTTGGATGTTTCAGATGGAGACCTACGCTGCCAAACTGAAGGATGTAGAGTCTCTGTTCTCGGACATGAAGGGCGGCGTGAAACCATCCAGCGACATGGAGGCCGCTCTGAGGGCCGCGGAGGAGCTGGTGGAGGACCTGGAGGGAGACGCCGATCTGCTGGAAGGTGAGACAGAACATCAGACCAATGCATTAACGCAGATTAACATCCTGTTTATGGCACGTATGAGCGCAACTTAAACCTGGCGTCTGACTCCTCCTTCCACCAGGGCTGGAGAAGAACCTGCAGAAACGCTTGGCGTCCATCAGTAAGAGTCAGCTGGCCGAGGGTCAGAACATCCAAAACATCGCCGACACTGCAGACGACATCAAGGAGCAACAGCAGACGTACAAAAACAAAGTGGGCGAGGTTCAGAGTCTGATAAGCCAGATGAAGAGCAAACTGGACCAGGCCAAGAACGACCTCAGATCAGCCGTAAGACCCAGACCTCTCTGTGGAGTCTCTCTAGCAGAGCTCCCTGGATTTCCTTCTCTGATGATGGTTTTATAGAAATCCCTGTCATCCTGGTAGAGTTCTTTCTGTGCCAGGTCTAAGCACTTTGTCATGTCTTCCTCTCTGTCAGGACTTTCCTCTCGGAGATGCCCCGCTGGGATCGAACCTCCTCTCCTCTTTGGTGAAAACCGCCACCAGTCTGGCTGATACGTAAGTCCATCCCCATCAGGAACCGACCCGAGGTCCTTCATGTTACAGATGTTTGAGATTAATCTATCTCCTGTTTTTCTTCAGACACCAGACGAAGGCCAACGCTGTGGAGAAAACCGCCAACGATGCCCTGAGTGACTCTGGGAAGAGTCTGGCTCAGGTCCAGACCCTCATGAACAGAGAAAACAAAGTCAAAGGGCTGATCGGGGACCTGAAAACCAAGTGAGTCACTCTCATCATTATTCTAATCCTGTTGATCTGGCTGTACGAGGAAACCTCGGAGTGTAAGAACTACCAGCCTGTGGACCGATAGAACGGTCCCCTCATGGACCTGTGGATCTGGATCTAATGTCCCCCATGTGTGCAGGTACGATCAGACGACGGCCCAGGTGAAGAGTCTGGAGAACCAGGCGGTCCAGCTGAGCAGCAACGCCAGAGCCCAGAGCAGGAATGCCGAGGGCATGCTGAGAGACATCAGCAACATGGAGCGAGCCATCCCAGCGTCCCTGAAGGTAACGTAGAGCAGGGGTTCTCAACGTTGGGGTTGGGACCCCATTAGGGGTCGCAGACACTGAGATAGGGTCTCCAGATGCCTTAAAAAACAAAGAATATTTTTTAGATTACATTGTTACCACTTTACACCAATTTTTAAACACATTTTTGCCACTTAAAACCCATTTTTATCAAATGAATAACAGAACATCCTAACCATCTCCTCTGTAATGTCTCTAACTGCTTATTTTCTCCCATCATGCTTCAGGGTGGTGTGGACGCCATGGTTTCCAAGTTGGGCGATCTGAGGAATGC
Source organism: Cheilinus undulatus (assembly GCF_018320785.1). Taxonomy (NCBI): domain Eukaryota; kingdom Metazoa; phylum Chordata; class Actinopteri; order Labriformes; family Labridae; genus Cheilinus; species Cheilinus undulatus. The sequence goes on from NC_054877.1 coordinate 49,206,650, forward strand.
GGTGGATATCCCGGGTCTGGAGGCTCTGCAGGACCAAGTTCTGCAGGACCAGACAGCAGCTGAGAACCTGCTGAATGATGGAAAGGCTGCTCAGAAGGTACTGAAGCATCATGGGAATATGACCTAAGAACTGAAAGACAAACTCTGCTGTATTTTAACATAAAAAGGAACCACTATTTTCAATCAAGTACCCATGAAGTCTTTGGTACCTTACTCTTAATCATAGGCTGTACGTAGGAGGTGGACTATTACCAGAGGGGGGCGGGGCATCTGTGGGTGTGTCTAAGAATATAACGGTCATTAAAATCCTTTATGTAACCATCACCATGGTTCTTTCTGCAGGACTTTGACACGCTATTTGGCAGAGTCAACGTGGCGAAGGCGACCACCGAGGACGCTCTGAAACGCATCAACAGCAACACCAACGAGCTGGACAACGCGCTGAACGCACTCCGAGGTAGAGACACGACACTACTGATTCTGACTCTACGTCTTCTTCCTCTGATTAGTAGAGACAATCGAAGGGTCTTTAAAAACCACTGTATTCAGGCTGAGCCCACACATCTGCAGTTTCATTCAATCCTTTCACAAAAAAGCTTCAAGTCTTAAAAACTAAAATGTTTAGAGCAGGGGAGTGATTCGTGGTGGCCGTGTTGGTTTCTCTGAACTATCGTCTTCTTCTCTATTATTCATGCTACAGATGTAGGCACATCCATTTAATCCTGCTTTTTCTCATTTAAAGGCTTAGATAAAGGTTTTATCGATCTGAGCATTTCTTAAACACGAGTATATAAACATGATCTACTTCCATTTATCTCCATCGTTTACTGAAGTATTAACTCCTTATTCCACAGGCTTCGACCAGCAGATAGACAGCAACAAAGCTCAGGCCAACGCCGCCATCAAGCGTCTCCCTGGCATCAACGGCACCATCCAGGGCGCCGTCAGGAACAACTTAGAGACTCTGTCCGCCCTGGGCGACGTTACCAAGAGCTACAACGATGCACTGGGAACCATCAACGTGCTGGAGAACCTGGTCAACGGTCTGGAGGTAACAACAATCCCCTACACTCTTATTAAAGATCAGAAATAACCATACAGCCTCTGAGGAGAGGGAGGAAAGGCTTTCTTCTGAATCATTGTAACAGTTGAACTAAAGATGGCAGATTGATGGCAGCTTTCAGTAAACGTTGTTTTTGTTCAGGTTAGAGAGTGTGCAGGAGTTTGGTGTCTTTAGGATGGTTGTTTGTGAAACGCCGAGGTCAGACTAAAGATTTGTGACACAACAAGACCTATTTAGGTCGTTGAAGCGAATGTTGCAGCGGTGTGAAATGAGTCGCTGAAGCCGGAATCAGTCGGACTGTCGGTGTTGTTCAGTTCATCAGTTTTCCAGTGGCTGTTTTAGAACAAAGCAAGCAGATAAATGCAAAAGAGAAGTCTTGTTTAGAAAGGCTTCACACCAACAAATTTTGGTTCAAATCATGATAATCTCAGCCTGATAACTGTGTAAACAGGATGTGGTGCTATATGATCTTAGACACTAGAAATTCAGAGCTGTTGAAGCTAAATTTGCAGCAGATCTTGGTTATAGCAAGGCTGAGCATGTGCAGTGAGATTTCACCGCCAGGCTATGACGGTGTCGGTGAGAGTCCTGCATGCAGCGTCTTCATTAAAGGAAGTCAGGGGAGGGGAAAATCTTCTGCAGATTAATTCAGACAAACGTCCTCCTAACTTGGCGGTCTATTAAAGCTGCAGCATTTCCGGTCTCTTCCTCTGGTGTGCCATTGCTGGCTCCGCCTCTGGAGCAGTCTTAGGACATCTGCTCTGAAATAACCACCTGTTTTGACCTTTCCTCGACAGGGAACAATCGGATCTCTGCCGCCGCATTCTGGTCTGCTGAACGACGCCATCAAACTGAACAAAGACGTCAAAGATCTGAAGGTGAACACAGACGGGGTAGTCGTTGACCTGGCATCAGAGCTGGACGCCGCCAGGAAGCTGGAGGACGACGCCAAGCAGGTAAACTCGACAAATAGAGCCTAACAGGGTAGTTTCACGTGTGTGCCATACCTTTTAGTATTAACGAGCATTTTTTAATCCTGCAGTGGATGTTTATTCCTGCGTTTAAGCTTTTAGATATTAAAGAAGATGGTAAAGAGACTAAGTGATGAACATGTTTCCTCTGCAGGCTGCTGCTGGAGCGAATGCAGCTTTGAACAACGCCAAACAGACCAACGACGCAGTGAAAGAAACTCTGAGAGATATCGGCAACATGCTAGTTAACATGGGTGAGTACGTTTGTTTGATTCTAGTTTAGAGCACGGATCATGAGAGATCTGAAAACGAATCAGAACGCAATTAAAAATACCTGAAAAGCAGCTCCTTTATTTATCTGGAAATAAACATAAACATACAATTTTGACAAGGTTTGGCCCCTTCTCTTTTGATTTCCTTCGTCTTTGTTTTATGACTATATAAAGAGAGTCTGGAAGCCATGATGACGTGTCTCATGAGTCATTTTTCCGTTTATATACTGAGGTGAACTGCTCTAATAAAACAGCTTCTGATCGTCCGTATCTTTCCTCTTCAGACCAGACCGGCTCATCTGTGGATGAGACCGAGCTGAAGCGGCTGGAGGACTCCATGGGCACCGCTAAGCGGGACGTGGAGGACCGTCTGAAGCCCCGGCTCAGGGACATGGAGGTCAAGGAGAATTCTTACAAACGCCGTCTTGTCGGCATCAACCAGGACATCGACAACATCCTGAAAGACATCGCTAACCTGGAGGACATCCTGAAAACCATCCCGGTTGGCTGCTACAACATCGCCCCCAAAGAGGATGCCTAAAGAGGCCTGAGGACCCCCCCCAGAGGAGGCCCAAGGACCCCCCACAGGAGGTCTAAGGACCCTCCCAGAGAAGGCCTAAGGACCCCCCAGAGGAGGCCTGAGGACCCCCCCAGTGGAGGCCTAAGACCCCTCATAGGAAGCCTGAGGACTCCTCTTGAGGAGGCCTGAGGACCCCCCAGTTGTGGCCTAAGGACCTCTTTGAGGAGGCCTGAGGACCCCCTTGAGGAGGCCTAAGGACCACCCCAGAGGAAGGCCTGTGGACCCCCTTGAGGAGGCCTGAGGATCCCCCAGAGAAGGCCTAATAACCCCCCTAGAGACACTTTACTGCCCCCAGTGTCACATTCTGGATCCACATTGAATCCCACAACTCCAGCAAAAACCAGCCTTCAATTAAATCAGAGTGACCTTACAGATTTTTAGTTTTTAAGAATTTCATCATCAAACTTAAAGGGATGATTCAGCAAAATATCAGATTTCAAACATATTAAAATCAGAACCATTGAAACAACAGAATATTTTTGCATTATTTCTCATAATATCACTCATTTATACATTTTCTTCTTGAACAAACGAAAAACATCTACAGAGTGTTTTTCATGGTTTAGGACTCATATCAGACTTTTTCCTGTTGATTGGATGATATCATGTTTGTGAAACTTTATTTTGTGTTTTTATTTTTCCTACAGTGCCGTGTTTTATGTGTGAATGTTAAAGTATTATATTTATAACTGTACAGCACATCAGTATTTTAATTTTTTAAACACATTTTTATTTTTTCAGTGTTCAGAGTCTTTAATGTGTTCGATGAACAGACAGATGTTTGTGTTAATCTGCTCTTTAATAAACCTGCTGCACTTTGACTTCTATATTCACGTGTCAGTCTCTTTATTAACCGTCTGCTGCTCTCAGAGCGATGAACCAGAGTTTCTCTTCTCTTGGCCGTGTGTGAGTGATTGGTGGGAGTATTGATAATAAAGTATTGATATATTGATACTTACAAAGTACTCTGTTGGTCTCGATTACTCTAACAAAATGTCGATTCCCAGCTAGTACTTTAAAATGTCTTCCCTTCTCCTCGAATGCTTCACTCTCTCTCCTCCACACTGTGTTGCCTTCACTGCTTGTCCGGGTCATGTGACCTTTGGCACCAATCATACACAAGTAACAAATCTCAGCAGCTCCGCTCGCACGTATATGATCTCCGCCATCCTCCAAGTCAATTTCAGAATTGTGAGAAAATATAACAAAAAATACTCTGAAACCACATGTAAATACCACAAAATGTATAAAGACAAAACTATAGAAAAATAAAAAGATAAGATGAAAATCTTTGATCACTTGCATTTTATAAATTCTCTAATTCACTCTATCTGGATTTTTAAAAAAGAAAATAAATAATGCATTTTTTTACATTGTAGATGTTTCTATTTATTTTTAATTTAATGCTATAATTATTTATTTTGTCTATTTTATTTTTTAGCTGCTTGCACAAACATTTCAATTTGACGTTTTAAAATTGAAGCAAAGTAATTTGGTTAAATTTAATGTAATTGAATACATTTCTAAATGACCAAACATCATTGTACATGCCTAATAAGTACAGGACTGATAGTCCAATATTTTATTGTTTCTTCAAAAGTATCAGTATCTGTATCAGTAAAATTACATCAAAAGTATTGGTATCCTATCGAATTAAAGAAAATGGTGTTGCCCATCCCTACTGTGTGTTCTGATGTGAGTGGGCGTGTCTTCTGAGGCTGCAGCTGCTGAATCTGTCCACCCGCACTGCTGCTGATTGAACCGACCAATCAGAAGGGAGATGACTCAGGAGGACAGCCAATCTCTGCATGCCTTTGTCATTTTGAGAGTTATTGTAAACCGTACTGTTAAAGGCACTCGTCTTTTGGGACCAGTTATTTTCATTGAAAATGTCACATACTCTTTAGAGTAGCGATACTCAACGTGTGGTTGTTTTATGTCTTAATTTGAAATATTATTCCCCCAGAAAACCTTTAAAAAAGGGAAACACTGATCTCAGAGATTATCCTTTGCAGGTCACATTGATTAATTAATCAGTTTGTTTCCCACACGTATACAGTCTGCTTTAAATGTCAGACTTTATTGTGAACCATTAGTTTGTGTCTGTATATTTCCATTGCCCTGTTTTAGTTTTCTTTGGCCACTTTTCTCACATTTTGTCACTTTTATCCTGCTTGTTGCCTGTTTTTCCCACCTTTTCATTGCTTTTTGCCCATTTAATTACTTTTCACTCATGCTTTGCTACATATTTGCCCCTTTTGGCCATTTTCCCCACCTTTTTGCTGCTTTTTGCCCATTTTAATTACTTTTTGCTCATGTTTTGCTATGTATTTACCCCTTTCCTAATCATTTTAGCCACCTCCTTTGCTGCTTTTTTGCCTATTTTTTTATCACTTTTCACTTCAGTTTTGCTTCATATTTGCCCCTTTTTAACCTTTTTGCCTCCTGTAACAAATTTTTTTGTCACTTCTTACCAATTGTTTCCACTCTCTGCCCATATTTACCACTTTTTCACCCCATTTTAGCCACTTTTTACCTAGTTTTTACCAATTTATGGACACAGCAGAACCAGCGCACGCTTCCTGCTCTGAGCTATGATGCCTTTAATGTGCTTCAGTGATAATTGATACCGTCACAAAGGGAGGGAAAGTGTATTCAGGTATGCAAGAAATTACAAATGCAAATAGTTCAATCAAACTTCCATTTGGCACTACCAACAGATTTGACATTCATAGTCAAGGCTGTCCGCTTTCGGCATATCTGTTCCTTTTACCCATGCAATTACTTTCTATTCATTATAAAAACAGTGGAATAATGGGTCTCTCTATAGCTGGTAGGACAGTATCTATTAGTCAACTAGTAGATGACACTTCCCTTTTTTTAAAGATAAATCTCAGGTTGATGATACAATTAAAGCTATAAACATTTTCTCTCTAGCCTCTGGTCTTAAGATGAACTTTTCAGAATGTGAACTTTTGCCAGTTAAAGCATGTTCAGATACTAGTATCTCAGGCATCCCTGTCAAGCATAAAGTTCAATATCTTGGAATTGTAATTAAAAAAGACCAAAGCTCTGGATTGAATGAAAATTTTGACCCTCTTATCGTTTCAGTCCAACAGAGATTTAACCTCTGGCTTCAAAGAGATTTCTCCATCATGGGGAGATCTTTAGTAGCTAAAGTTGAAGGCCTCTCCAGACTTGTGTATGCAGCTGTGGCTCTTGATGTTTCACAAGACATAGGCACAAAAATAGACACGATTTTATTTGATTTTATTTGGAAAAAGAAAATGCATTATATTAAGAAGAATGTGATGATAAACAATTTATGCTCTGGGGGTCTTAATGCTTTAGACTTCACCTCACTAAATGCTTCTTTCAAGGTCAAATGGATCAAACTTTTCTTGAAAAATCACAGCTCATTTTGGAACTTTATTACTGCTCATGTGTTTGATTCGGTAGGAGGGCTGAATTTTCTGCTAAGATGTAACTACAGTATCTCTAAATTACCAGTGAAACTATCTAATTTTCAAAGCCAGCTCCTATTACCCTGGTCAATGATGTACACACACAGTTTCTCTCCTCACAGATATTTCATTTGGAACAATCAAGATATCAAATTCAAAAAGAGATCTTTATATATTAAGAGATGGGTTGATAATAATATGTTACTGCTTAGTCAACTATTGAATGAAAATGGTCAGTCATTCATTTATCAAGAATTTCTTTCAGTCTATGGTTTTCCTGTTACTACCAGAGAATATTCAGTTGTGTTTGATGCAGTTCCAGATGGTGCTAGAAGGTTATTGTTGTCTGCTCCTAAAGGTAGAAGCCGTACTGTTCCAAGGTTGGTTCCTGATGACATATATATTGGTAATATTTGCCCTTTACGGAGTGATAAATCCACTAATCATTGTATTAGACGTATTCTTCAGAGAGACATTGTTTCCAAACCTTCAGCAGTCTTCTATTGGAATAACTTATATAATGATATAAATTGGAAAAACACATGGGTCTGCCAAGAAAATGTATTATTACAAATAAGGTAAGAGAGGTGAGTTTTAAAATACTTCATAGATGCTACCCAGTCAGGACCGACCTTATAAAATATAAGATAAATATTGACACACTTTGCTCTTTTTGTGGCATTGTAGATGAAACAATAACTCACTTATTTTGGGAATTTACTTACATTCATACTTGTTGGATTGACCTTAATAATTTTTTTAATTTCAAAATTGATTCTTCATTTAAATTAAATATTCAACATGTACTATTTGGTTTGTCAGAAAGTGAGAAAATAAACCCAGACAAAATGTTTGTAATCAACCTTCTCATAGTTATAGTTAAATTTCATATTCACTGTTCCAAATTTGCCAACCAACAACCAAATATGATTGTTTTTAAAGGCATATTATTATCTAAAGTATTGAAAAAAGTTTAAATCCCAAAGCAACTAAGACAAAAAGTTTGTGTGAGAAATATATTGCCTGAACTCTATTCAACCTTGAGCCCTTTTTCTTTTGTTTTTCCCATTGTTTGGTTGTGTTTTATTTTGTTGTTATAAGGTTTGTAACTGCCTTTAATCCGGAACATTTCTGTACTTGTTTTGTATATACTTTGTCAATGAAAAAAAAAAAGTAAGTAAGAAATTTAATACAATATAAATACATTTATACTGAGGTAGTTTTTTTTATCTGATTAAAGTTGACCTACAGCAGGAATAATTTAAATAAGCACCTTATGTTTCAGAATAATGACACCTTCATGAAGAACAGATCGTTGGTGACCATAAAGCAGACATTAGTAGATGTACCTGAACTCATCATCAGCGTGGATGGCGTTCTCTCATCAAGAAGTCCATTTGTAAGCTCTTTACATGCTAAATTATGACGATGATCAGGACATTATTTATTTACACAGTTAATATTAATCAGAATGTTGTTTAGACAGCAGTAGAAAGTCCTGAAGATGAGCCCAGAGTAAAATGAAAACCTGTGGAGTCAGATTGAGTCAGAGGTGAGTAAAGTTAGCTGGTTTAAATAAGCTATGTCATAGGCTAATGATCAAGGTTCTCTCTTTACTGAAATACACTTTAACATTGTACTTTATATTTTTCTTCAAGAATAGCCCTCTTAACATGATATAGTGGTTAAAGTGTCTAGACCAGTGATACTCAATGCGCGGCTCTTTTGTGATGATTTGTGGCTCTTTTGTGTCTTCTTTGAAATACTTGTTGCAAAAAGGTCAACTTTGACCTCAGAAATTATCCAGTGCAATCTACATGAACCAGTTTGTTTCATACTGGTGTGGCTGGCTTTAATTGCCAACCTTTAATTTTTGTCCACATATTTCCATTGCCCTTATTTGCAATTTTGTTCCCTTTTTTCTTTTTTCCACTTTTAATCTTTTTTTTCTTTTTAAGCCCATTTTGCCACTTCTTTTTGCAAGTTTTATTCTATTTTTGGCCCTTTTCTTTTTTTCCAGTTTTTTGCTATTTGCAACCCCCCCCCCCCCGACACTTTTGTGACGTTTGCAGCCCATTGTAGTCACTTTTCACTCATTTTTGCCAACTTTATACTGCTTTCTGACCATTGCGCCACCTGTTACTTATTTGTCATATTTTGCCACTTTTCTCCCTATTTATTTACACAGATTTTGCATTTTGTGCCTATTTTGCCCTTTTACACCCATTTTCTTGCCACTTCTTATTTTTATTGCTACTTTAACCCATTTTTTTGTTGCAAAGGTTTTTCAACAATTCAGCCCCCCCCCCCCCCCAAAAAAAAAGCTGGATATTGAAGAAATTGTAATAAAATAAAAAAAAAATACAAAAATAAATTAAAGTGTACAAAATAAAAAATGTTTAACTTTAGGCTTAATTCTTAATTCCACTTAATTCATCACAACTCAACCTGGACCTTAAACTGTGTTTATGACAAAGAATAAAAATCAGATAATAAGGAAAAAAATAATATATAAAAATAAAAGACAAATGGAAATGATACATTTTTAGAATTTATATATATATATATATATATATATATTTAAAAAACATGAGAAAATTAGATTAAAGGTTATAGGAAATTAGAAATATTAGAACTTTCAATATAAAAACAAAAAAGAAAATAAGAATAAAGTGTATTAAAAATCAAAACAAAAATATAGATAATCAAAAAAATGTATAAGAACATTTATTAACAATTATTTACAAATAAGAAATAGAAAAGCATGAGAAAATTAGGACAAAAACTAATAAAAACTCAAATTTGAGGTGAAAGAGGAAGAAACAAAACACCAATAAATCCTGACTGTTGGGGCCCCAGGGCCTCCTCAGGGGCTTTTTTGGTTAATCGAACTCTTGACGTTCTTGTGTTTCAAATACATGGGCCAGACGTGGCCATCAAACAGGCTGTGGATGTTGTTTTATTGACTCTTTGTCCTTATTTAGATCCAGTATAGAGGTTTTAATCATGGGCTGGGCAATTAAACGCAAATTAGATTAAACCGCAATATGGCCTGCTGCAATTTTGAAATCGCAGAAGGTGCAATATTTCTTTAACCTGACATTTGCGTTGAAATACCAGTTGAGAACTTTTTTGCAGCAGTGATGTTATGCATAACATACTATGCAATCATTCTAGTGCCATATTTTTGGAATAGTGTTTGTGTTTGAACAGTTTTTGTATTTTTCTTTCTTATTAAATATGAGAATTATATTAAAAATGTCATTGCCTGGGGAGGAGGTGGCTGAGTGGTTAAAGGCACTCCCCATGTATGCGGGCGGCCCGGGTTCGAATCCAGCCCGAGGCCCTCTCCGCATGCCTCTCCCCCACTCTTGACCCTGTTTCCGACTCTATCCACTGTCCTCCTCTATCTAATAAAGGCACAAAAATGCCCAAGAATAAATCTTAAAAAAAAAAGTCATTCCCTTTAATACAACAGTTCATATCAAATTTGTAAAATGCGTAAAAAACATCACATTTCGATATTTTAAAAAATGTTCTGCCTAGTTTAATTGAATATTGTGTTGTTATATAGTAAAGAAGGAATTATTGCTTGTTTTTGTTGTAAAATGCATGGCATGAGGAACTTAAGAATTAATCGCATATTAAATCGCAATCGCAATATTGGGTAAAAAAATTGCAATTAGATTATTTTCCCAAATCATTGAACCCTAGTCACTGAAACATAAAGCTGATACTTGATGCAGATCTCTAATGGTTCTATGTGGAGGCCCCTAGGTTCCTGAGGGCCCAGGATATCTGTGAGCTTTTCCTGATGGTTAAACGGCCGATGGCCCTGCCTACAGCAGAAGTGGCTAAAACAACAGCTCCAGAGTTTGTCTTCCTAATGTCAGCTGTAGAATTCAGTGGATATTTGTGATGCTGTTGTTCATAGTAAATTCAGAGAGATTGGATGAAGATTTGATGAATTCCTCTCAGCTCCTGAACACAAATGTTCCTCTCTAATAGCCTCAATCTTTCCAAAGTGTCTGTTCGTCTGTCTTTATTTCTTTATTTCTTGTTTTTCCACAGTCACAGAGATCTTCCCTGGTAAAATCTTAATATTTCCCACAGTACCAATGTGTGGCACCATGGCCTCAGTGAAAGTGTGTTTAAAGGTATAGATGTGTGTGTTAGTGTCAGGATCAGAGAACGACAGCTCTCCTCTGTTCCAGTCCAGATTCACTCTGATTCTCTTTGGAGGATTCTTCACTGAGAGATCAGTTCCTACATGTGATGATGAGTATGCTCTGTATTTACCATCACGTAACCATACTGACCATAATCCAGACAGCTTCTTTCCCTTCCTCTGTCCAGACTCTGCCATCAATCCCAGTGACCAGTTTGTACTGCCTCCAACCTGGACGTCCCAGCTGTGAGTCCCTGAGTTAAAGCCCTCAGAGCCCAGGACAGAGTAGTAATGATCAAACCTCTCTAGATTATCAGGAAGCTGCTGTCTCTCTCCTTTTCTCACAGCGGTCAGATCATCAGACAGGATAAGGGCTGGACAAGCAGTGTTTGGGTCCAGAATAACAGGTGTGTAGGAGACCAGGTCCTTCATCTTGGTCCAGATGTTGAAGCCCAGGTTGCCCAGGTGTTTGGCCTGGTCTATCAGAGCTCCTGAGGGCAGCTGTGGATCCTCCAGCAGGGGGCGCTGCTGGACTCTCTCCACTGCAGCCTTGTAGTTTTTCAGGAAGGAGACGTCTTGGGCCGTCAGCTGGTCCTCTGTGGCTCTGACTGTGTGTGAAAGATCTGCTATCTGTGCTCTCAGAGCCTCCATCTGCTCCTTCATCCTCTGTCTCTTCTGCTCCTCTTCCTCCCTCAGTGCACGCAGCCTGGCCTCCTCTTCCTCTGCTAGAAACTGGTGAAGCTTCTTAAACTGCTCCTTAATCTGCCTCTCTGTGTGTCGGGCCTGGACCTCCATGTGGTCCAGAGTTTGATCAAACTCCACTTGAACTTTTTCACAAACCGTTAACTTCTCCTTTAAGGGCTGCAGAGTTTCCTCAAGTTTCTTCTTGTGTTCTTCTGCAGCTTCACTGATGGCTCTGAATCTGTGGTTGGAGTGTTTTTCTGAATCTCTGCAGAGGAGACACACCGGCTCCTGATGGTCCAGACAGAAGAGTTTGAGTTTTTCATGATGCAGACTGCAGAGATCCTCTGAAGATCTCTGATCTCTCTCCTGTAGAAAAGTCTCACACAGATTCTTTAAAGACAGGTCAGGATTTAAACCCTTTGAGTGTCTCCTCTTACAAACAGGACATTCTTTCTTCTCTGTCTCCTTCCAGCAGTTCTCCACACACGCTCTACAGAAGCTGTGGCTGCAGAACAGGATGACGGGATCTTTAAAGATGTCCAGGCAGACCGGACAGCTCAGATTGACTATCTTTGACGCCATATTCTCTCAGAGTGAAGCTGCAGGAAAACAGGAAGTCACTCACCGTCCCTGAAACTTACATTCAATTTGATTCAGAGCTCTTTTAAACTCTGGTTCAGTTTGTGGATTCAGTACCTGTTTAGAGTGGTGGTTTTCCCAGTTTCCCAGTATAACCAGTTATCAGTCTTTCTGTCTTCTTTCACTGGAAGTCGTTCTGGTTTTGGTCTGAAGGTCCTTCTGTTGGCATGTGTCTATACAGAGTGAAAAAAACGAACAGCCAGTTTCCTGGTTAGTCTGAACTGAAGAAGAGTGAGTGGGCAGAAGACAGGAAATAAATTTGGGTCATCTTCAAGAGGAGGTTGTAGAATGATGAATAATGATGTTTTTCTTGTCAAAGGTGTTAAAATGATAACAGTAATATATGTTTAGTAAATTACTGTTACAAGTCATATTAGTGATGATGAAGTTTGAAGTTTTGAATTTATTATTGTGTCATACATACAATCATATGCCCAGCCCACATGGGCTTACTTGACCCCAAGAATTCAAACAAAACCAGGATCAGAGTGCATGGTAGTTCTCTCATCATTATAGAACAGAAAGGAAGATGAAGACAAACTAAAAATTAATTAATTAGTTAAATAAAGTATCTTGTCTTCTTTTCCAGGCTTTTGAGACAAAATTAGCAAGCTTAAACACATCAAACTTAAACAGCCATTCCAATTTTTGCTCATCAGTCAACTGCAGAATTTCAGGATTTTGGCAAGTCATTTCATGAAGTAATACTTCTCTGAAGTCATCATATTTGGTACAATGCAAAATAAAATGGGACTCACTTTCTGTTTCTCCTGAATCACACAGCTCACAGACTCTGTTTTCTCTGGGGATATTTTTGAATCGAGTGATCTCAATAGCCAGAGGAAGGATACCAGACCTCAACTGTGCTAGCAAGGATCTTTGGCTTCTAGATAGTTGAAATGTAACGTAGAGTTCAGGCATAAATATGTTTTTAATCAGCACATACGTACTTAGTTTTGGTTTGGACAGAACATGTTCACGCCATTTTTCTTCAAACTTTATCATGAGCTTCTCTTTCAGTGAATTACACCTGGTGCAACATAAATTATTCCTGTAAATATAAGACATATCCACCTCCTCAAAAACTGAATAGATTTCATTAGCCCATGGAGAATTATTTACTTTACTCCATAAAAATACTCTTTGATTGATTCTGTCCTCTGGCATCTTGATCAATCGATTCCACAATCGAATCATGTCACATTTACGTTGAATTACACCTGGTGCCCAACCCATGTCGCCCTGAATAGCTGGGATTGGAGCAAATCTGTGAACCCCGAGAAAACATCGTATAGCTCTGTTCTGTATAGCATTTACATTTTTATAATCTTTAAAGCCCCACACCCCAGCAGCATAGTTCAAAACTGGGGATACACAGGCGTCATAGAGTTAGGTGAAGGTGTAATAGCCAATATCATTGCATATTTTCAGTTTGTTAATAACAGATCCCAGTGCTCTTCCAGCAGAATCAGCAAGACACTGGATTCCAACCTCATAATTCAGAAATTCATTAAGGAAGAAACCCAAGTACTTATATACACTAGCACAGTGGTTCTCAAATGGTGTGCTGTGGCACACTGGTGTGCTTTGAGACAAGTCTAGGTGTGCCTTGAAAATTCGTCTGACTTTACATAAGTACTACAACTATGCAACAACTAAAGAGACTAGAACCAATGTCCTTACTGCATGCAAGCGTTACACGTTGCATTGCATCATATAGCATTGCATGCTCACTGTCCATCTGTTAAATATGCAAATGTAAATTTACATATAAAAATATGACATCTCGTGCTTTTACTTAGAAAATCAGCGGTATGGTGCCTCTAACAGCTGTGAGCCACATAGTTTTGTCTCCGTGTTAGCACAGATCAGACCATAAAAATTCAGAGATGGGTATGGAGAATATCCATGCAACACACTCCTCTTTATAAAACAAGCTAACAAGTTTTGGGAGTGTTACGACCAGCTCGTTGTGGGTAAAGGAAGTAACATAAAACCAGATGTAGTTGGTAAATTAAAGGTATTTATTACAAAAGTAAAATTGTGCTTAACAAAAGTGAGGCAAAATGAAAGGACCGACAAGTGCTGCTCAACTAATAACCAAATAGGAATAGGAATAGCTTTATTGTCATTGTTACCAGTACAACGAAATTCAAGTGCCCACCAATCTGTGCAAGGAGTATAAAAGCAATAAACAACAACTAATACATAAAGAGAAAAAAACACAATAGACACACAACAAACATTCATCCGTCGTCAATATTGCATGAACCCTTTAAAAAAAAAAAAAAAAAATAAAACAGCAGCGTATGTTATGTTATGGCTTTGTTCAGTGTGGATATTGCTTTAGGGTAAAAACTGTCTCTGAATCTATTTGTTCTTGTTTTCATTGATCTGTATCGTCTGCCTGATGGCAGCAGTTCAAACATGGAGTGACCCGGGTGAGAAGTGTCTTTGGTAATGCTCTCAGCTTTCTTTAGACAGAGGGATCTGTGCAGTTCTTCAAGGGCAGGGAGAGGACAGCTGATGATCTTCTGGGCAGAGTTAATGACCCTCTGGAGCGCTTTTTTCTGTGCCACTGTGCAGCTGCTGAACCATACACATATGCAGTACGTGAGGATGCTCTCGATTGAGCACCTGTAGAAGGACACCAGCAGCCTCTGGGGGATTTTGTTTTTCCTGAGAACCCTCAGGAAGTGCAACCTCTGCAATAAAACAGTGTCTAACTAGTGTTTTAAAACTAAATGGTGATACAAACTGAACATAACTCCTAACTAACTACACTAACTAACCAAATCTAATAACAAAAGAACAGCACCCCTAAACCTAGAGTGACTAAACAAATAACAAAACCTACATGTGGGTGTGTGCCTAACTAAACTACTACCTGGCCCAGTGCATCAAAACTAGTGCCTCAACAAACAGAATCTTAACAGAAGTTCAAAAAACAAATCAAACACAAAGAGGCACAGTGGCGAGCTCAAAACTAAGGTGAAGCTGCACCCAGACTGAAGGATGGCCAGGCTTTTATCAGGGATGGGCTGACTGGTGCTGTCCTCTCATTGGTTGATTGATTTAACTGCAGCTGCTCTCTGATCAGTTTCTCTTTGTAGCAGCAGCAGCACAGGTGACTGGAATCAGCCTGGAGGAGCACAATAAGCAGCACCACACTCACACAAACAGTTCACAAATAAAATTAGTTGCGGGGGGGGGGGGGTAACAGGGAGTGAGAAAAGTGGAAGAAAATTAAGAATATCCTCTGGTGGGACACTCCTGGTGTCTTGTCATCCTTTGTGCAACCTCTTCCCTTGTTACTTGTCCATCTTAACAGGAGCGTCAGGATGCTACAAAACGAAACTCTGTAATCAAACTGATGTAGCTGGCACTTGCACACATTGCATGCAGTTGGGACTGGGACATGTTGCTACTTGCTACACATGCTAAAGAGGCTAGTTTGCAAGGACATTAATATGGTGTGCCTTGAGACGTCAGCTTGCTTTTTGTCACTCATTTGACGGGCACTTCTTAAGATCGGCTGCAGCTCTCTACAGCACCTGAGTCTTGCCTACCTTACCTCACGGTAAACTCCAGCTCCAGGCTCACTCTCTCTCGAGATCCTCAGAGAAGTTTCCAGTGTTCTTTTGATGATTGTTATCAGTGATTTCCAGTGCTTGATATTTGTGGACTTACCTCTAACGTGCCTCTCCTCTTCTTCCAGTGCCTCCAGCCCAGATCACCGCAGCCAGCACCAGCTCACTCTCTCACCTGGACTCTTGGAACTCCCCCTCCCTTGTTCACTTACCTGCACAGTAAAACTGTTAAAATCTGCTCCTCCGTACTGAGAAAGCCCATCATTCAGTATGCTGGAGTAGAGCTTATAAACTGTACTAAGTAGGCTGATGCCTCTATAGTTGAGAGGCACTCTGTCATCGTTCTTTGATGATTTTGGTACTGGTTTGATGATAGATTTGTACCATATTGATGGAATTATACCATGATTAAAGCATGTTATGAAAAGACAGGAAAGGATCTCTAAAAGATAGGGAGA
Source organism: Cheilinus undulatus (assembly GCF_018320785.1). Taxonomy (NCBI): domain Eukaryota; kingdom Metazoa; phylum Chordata; class Actinopteri; order Labriformes; family Labridae; genus Cheilinus; species Cheilinus undulatus. The sequence continues at coordinate 49,222,539 of NC_054877.1, forward strand.
TTTTAATGCTTCATTTGGTATACCTTCAATTCCAGAAGCTTTGTTTAATTTAGCTTTATCTATAGTCCTTTTAACCTCCTCTACAGTAATATCACAGTTTAAAATATTATTTCATGTACTTCCTGTGAGATTCGTACAATTTTCCAACTCAAATTTTTTAGCACAAGTTTCATTTAAGAACTTATCGTCAAGTCTCACTGACATGTGGTTCCTCGAAAACATATCTGAGAAATCCTTTTCCCATTTTCTCATCACCATTTTCTATTTTCTGTCTCCCCATCATCTAGTATCATTCCCATTGGAACCTCCTTACGTTTCTTAGGGCCCAGTTTGTTTATCTCCTTCCAAAACTTTTGTGGGTTGTTACTCTGCGGTTGATCCAGCTTTAACCCCTGACCTCTTCTAAACTGCCTTTTAATAAATCCTCAGTTTTTTATCAAAGGTATTTTGAGTCCCTCTGTATTTTTCTCTAAGTTGCTTTCTAAGCAATAGGTCCTTACATTTTAAGATTCTCTCTCTGCTTGCTTTTTAATCATTCTGGAGTTTTTTAAGCTCTGGGTTCCAGAAAGGTTTAGCCCTACACTCTTTCTGACATACTTTTCTGGCCTGAGAATACAGGTTTAGCTGAGGCTTCCATTTCTCTACACACAGTAAAACAAAATAATTCATACCACTTATCTATATTATTTTGTGTTTTCAAACAGTCTTCCAGATTATTGATAAGGTCCAGCAAGGCAAGACGACACATATTGGTTGAAAGAAAATTGCCTGGAAAAATTCTCGGTCATTTTTTAACTAAATCAATGATTTATTCTGCCATTTAGCACACAGCACTTGCTGTCCCTAAGAAACTCAAGAAAGGATTCCCCATGGCTGTTTGTGTTTAAATCTACTGCCGCTCGTGATGTTTGGAAGAAGAGAAATATAACTGATATGGGACACTTGGTCAAAGAACATCTGAGTAATCATTTCCACTACTTTATCCCAGTTTTTACTGCTGGATCTAAAGATCCAGAGAGTACGGTGGCCCTGAAGGCCAATAGGAAATAAATATTTCAAAAGCACAAAATACATTTCACAAAACACAAAAACATTTCACCGATCGCAAAATACATTTCACAAAACCAGAAAGGGTAGGACCATGGTACTTGTTTGTGATTGGCTAAACCCAAAAACACTTGTTTAGAGTGGGATGCAGTCGAAGTGGACGATGTGTTGAAATAAATGGTCTGAAATTGATCTCTCTGTACATAAATCTTGTTCAGACTGGTCAATAGACAAGTTAATATTCAGTGAAATGGCTATGCAGGACCTTTATTTTGAAATACCTCGATGCGGAAGTGGGAAGTGGTGAGTGCATGTCAGCGGCTTGACGCTAAACAGCGCTAATAGAAGATGATAAAAGTTATGAAGAAAATATGTCTGTTACTCATGTACAGCAGCGTGGACCCAGATTTGATGACCAACACGCCGCCAAAATACAATGACAGGACGCAGGAGGAAAAAGATGCGTTCTCAGTTCAGCGTAATGAGTGTGCACCAAGCTGCAGTATTAAAACGTTTACTTAAAAGATCTTATTTTAAAAGATATTACTGACAAAAACACGATAATGATGAATAAAACACATGATCAAAACTCATCTTCTGCTTTATACATTCTTTTATTGTCATTTTTATTCACTGAGGCGAAATCTACGCCTGATAGTCGATAGTCAGCTCCTTCTGCAAAGGCGGCAGGGGGATACAAATCCTACCGGGGGTACTTCTTTCGGCACGACACTTTCAGCGCGATTTTAGGCTTCCAACTGAAATGTGTATGTCATGATACGAGGAGAGCATATCAAGAATCACACTATATGTATTTCCCTTGTTGAAGTATTCCACTATCAACTCAAGTTCCTCTTCCATGCCGGTAGACACTTCAAATTTCGCGTTGGCTCAGCTATTGCGGTAAGAAGTGTAAACAGGAAATGATGATGACTGATGCCGGACAGACTTGGGTTTAGCCAATCACAAACAAGCACCATGGTCCTACCCTTTCTGGTTTTGTGAAATGTATTTTGCGATCGGTGAAATGTTTTTGTGTTTTGTGAAATGTTTTTGTGTTTTGTGAAATGTTTTTGTGTTTTGTGAAATATATTTTGCGCTTTTGAAATATTTATTTCCTACTGGCCTTCAGGGCCACCGTAATACAGAGCATTCAAAGAAAATGACAGTGATATTGTGCAAGTTACCTTTGGAAAAGGTGAAGTCAAATCGATGATTAAAAAGGAGAATTTATGGCAGAGAAGGTGGGATGGAGAGTCTAAATGAAGACACTAAAATAATATTCAAAAATCAGTCAACATAAAAGAATACAAGAATGCAGACGAGAAGAAGTAGAAATCTCTAGACTCAGACTAGGACACACAGGACTAAAGCCAGCTCTGTGTTTGATAGGAAAATGTCATGTTTGTGAAACTAGTGAGAATGTTGAACATGTCTTGAAGTGTAGAAAGTATGAAACACAAAGAAATGCATTAAAAACAGGATTTCTGAATTAGAGTCTGAATGGAAACTTAGGAAGAAATGATAAAATGAGAGCCTGCTATAAGGCTCTTCTAGTCTTTGTAAAAGACACAGGATTAGAACGGAGAATATAACTGTCATTTCTTTCCTTTTCTTTTCTTTAGTAAGACTTTAGAGAGGATCAAGGTAGGCGCGGATGTACTCTTTATGGCGATATTATTGCAGGATAAAATAACTATTGTGGAGACATGCTTGTCTTTCTGTGTATCATCTATTGTGTGTGTGTGTGTGTGAGCGAGAGAGTGCGAGGGAAAGAGTTAAAAAACGAGCTAACACATGAAAACCGTCACTTGGTGTTCATTTTTATTTTTACTATGAGGTGTAACCCATGTTTGGCTGCTCTGTGTGTATCTGTCTCTCTCTGTGTGTCAGATGTCACTCAGTGATGCAGAGCATTCTGTGGGGAATATCACGCATTAATCTTGTAGTGGCCATAGGGTATTATTTTTTTTAACTCAACTTTTCAACGCTTTTATCACACGTCATTTTGACATAAATATGTCCTTCTTCAACAGATTTGTGAAGATTGGGTTGCAACATGCACTGCAGTCCATATTCCCCTCTATTAGAGTGACCACCCTGCAATGAGAAGATTTTTAAAAGAAAAGGTAGTCAGTGGAGGAGCCATCCCTGGATTTCATCAGCTTCAAGAAAAATACCTTGGTACAGTTTACCAGAAAGAAAAAGAGGCACTTAAAACACATCTTGCACAAAAGCCTGTTGCTGTGATATTTGATGAGACTCCAGAGGGGAGATGTGTACTGAACATCCTCATTGCACCCCTGGATAAGGATGAATCTGGGAGGATCCTGGCCTACCTTGCAGACACTACGTTCCTAGAGGAGTCTCTGTTTCTGTGGTCACATGTCTGCAAGAATACTGCACTGCCAATGAGAACGTGATTGCATTTGATACAGACAATGCAGCGTACATGAAGAAAGCATACACAGCAGCATGGCACACATAGTGAACCTCATCGGTGGTGCCTTTCGCAAGCCTTTTGACCAGCTGAACCTGTTTATGCTGAGCTTCTCCCAGATGTTTTATCAAGCTGGCTCCCGCTAGAGAAGATCCTTTCAGTTCATGACTAAAAACTCCCAGCTGGCAGAAAGGCAACCATGGCTCCAAATCCATGTGCTACAAAGTGGAACTCTTGGTTCAGTGCAGTGCAGTACCATTCAGAGCACTTTGGACTGTACAAAGAATTCATAGAGATGGAAATGAATGTAAGATTGTTTTTCCTATTTATTTTCACAGTCTTTTAAATACCTAACATCCTATCTGACTCATGCTCATTTTAACTTTCATGCACACACAAACTCAAAATTATTTTTTCACAACAACCATGTCAGTGTTTCCCACAGGACTGGAATCTCTTTGTGGTGGTCGGTTGCGGGGGGATGGCAGAGTAAAATCAACATAAAGTCAAATTGAGCAGTTTAGTTTTGAAAAGGACTTCACTCAGTCTTTTACCAATAAATCAAAAATACATAAATCATGAAATACTCAGTATTTTACAATGTATGGAAAGTCCTGAAATGTTTTCTGCGTTATGTTTGCTATTGATGATTATAAATTGATTATTTCCTTCATTAAGGGTGAAGCAAACCTACACAAAACCCATGGCCAAACCCCTGCAGTCTAGTCCTCCATTCAGGCTCACAGCTGTGATTATATTAGTCCGTTATCTGTGCTGATGAACACTAGACCAGTTTCTGACAAGTAATGAGAGCGTCTTTAGACCTTATTCAATAAACTGTCCTGTGTGATCATGGGGGGAAAAGCTCATCTGGAGGTGGGAACATTTTAACTCCTTGTTGTTGGTGTTTTGAACTGTTAGGCTGACATAAGGCTCCGTTGTTGTGGAGAAGTGGATCACATTAGTCTGCTGCTGGGCCGTCTTCTCTCTGACCTGTACGACTCTGGCAGGGAGTTTTCAGCAAAATGTTCGCACCCAGGCAAACCTCGTATTCTGGGTTAAGTTTCTTCATGAGATTTTTAAATCCTGGCTTTTCAACAACACTGGGCTCATGTCGTTAGTGACGTGTTGTGTAGCTGCTGCCATTATCTTGGAGTCATCTTGCTGCGTATTTTAATGAATACCGCGTGAGTTTGACCTCTTCCTTTGCAGATCCAGCGCTGTTTCTCATTAACCGTCTTAAAAAGCATCTAAGGCACCGTTTATGAAGTTATACCTGTTGATGGCTCACTATGCATAAATGTTGTTTTTAGGCTGTAAAATAGTTGAAGATTTATACGATATCTGATCTGACACCAGAGTTATTTGACCAAACCTTGGATCAGTAGATATATTAACTATACAGAGCCAAATGAGGAGAGAGAGAGGAAAAAGCAGTTCATACTGGAGAGTTATCGCTCACAGCATATAATCTTGAGCCTGTTTAGAGTTCCAAACACTTCTGCTGAATGAAACCCGGTTTAACTTGTATGAGCCCCTGCAGTCACTCCTTTGCGTGTCCTTATGCTATCTGAATCCCCTTGGTATTTCTTTATGCACAACAACCTTTTCTCAGCGTAATCCTGGATGCCTGATGTACCAGACAAGCTCTCATGTGTCCAGAGCAGGATTAAATGTTCAGTTAAAAGACTTTTTTAACGGTGATGAGAGCAATTTTAACCCTCTGATTGTCTGCGTATTTGGCACTCTCCTTTACGCACGGAGGATGAAAGGTGTTTGTTATCCTGCGAGCTGCTGTTTGTGAATAAAACAAGGGAAGAGGCTTTATTTTACAAACCAAAAATCCTCTCACAGTCATTAAAGCCTGACTTTGCCAGAAACTGGTCAGAAATGTGGACTGGACTGGGATCCTGCCATCTCTAGCATGCAGCTGTGTGTGCTCTGTGGCGGTCCGCCACAAAGAAAGTAATGTATGGGAAACACTGCATTTCCAGCAGTTTGTTTGTGCTTTACACTAGGCCAATGCATTAAAACTAATGCCACTTTTTTTTTTTATATTCACAGATTTGTGGCAGAAGCACACCACAGTCTGTGGAAAGGCTCCATGAAATGCGACAAAATGCAGACATGGCTCAAAGTCTGCAGGTCCAGATCAACATCATGGCAGACAAGTGCAAAGTTATTGTTCGGCTATTGGACATCTTTCAGAGCGGAAGGCCGATTTCCACCAAGATTTTTGACTACCTTGAAGACCTGCAGATGAACTTTGCTGCAAACAAAGAGCTACAGTTTGAAGCCTGTAACAGCTACTTTGAAGGACTTGATCTCTCCTTTGCTATCAAGACACACATATCACACACTATCCTCGGCATAGTGGAACAGGCATACAACAATGCAGAAGAGAATCTCAGCAAGTACATGCCAGATGGACAACCTGCTATCAAATTCCTTGAGGAAGTCAGAGTGTTTGACCCACGGCACACTTCCTGTATGAATGACAGTGTTTCTAGCTACAAACACTAGTTTGGTTAAAGGTTGGAAAATGTCTTATTCAACTGATAAGGTCATAATTGGAGGGGATTTTAATTTGGTTCCTGATCTCTGGTTAGATCGCTCTCCAAATAGAGGACAGTGCCATAACTTTGAAGACATTATTGTCAGTTTTACTTCTGGTTTAAATCTGGTGGATTATTGGAGAAGCCAAAATCCTAGTACTGTAAAATACACCTGGTTTAATTCTGCCAACAATGGTCAATGTTCAAGACTAGATTACTGGTTAATCTCAAACAATCTGGTAAATGGTGTTTCCAAATGTGAAATCTCAGCATCGCCTTTAACCGACCATTGTTTAATTTCACTGTCCTTGCAGTCTCGTAGGACCGATTATACCTGTAACTTAGTGTGGAAATTCAACAACAGTCTTCTTGAGAGTAACAACTTCTGCAAGGAAGTTAAGCTATTAGTTCAGGAAATATCTAAAATGGATTTATCAGAGGTAGGCAAATGGATGTGGTTCAAATTTAGAACCAGAGTCAGCCCCAAGAATTGGCAAACATATTTCTAAGCTCAAAAACAGCAAGATTTAGTGAAATTAATAGGTTATGTCAAAAATCTGAACTATCTGTGGAAGAAAACATTAAGTTAAACAATCTTCAAGCTGAATTAGATCATTTATATTTGGAAAAAGCAAGAGGAGCTTTTGTACGTTCAAGGGCTTGTTGGCTAGAAGAAGGGGAAAAAAATTCTTCATTTTTTTTGCTTTGGAGAAACAAAGACAATACAAAAAGAAAATTACAAAATTAAGTATCAATGGTATCACTTTAGACAACAAAGACAGAATTAATGAAGAAATAAGAGGTTTTTTTTTACAATAATTTGACAAGTCCAATTTCTGTCATTCAAATTGTCTCTCATTTTTTAGAAAAATTAGGGATTATAAAACATTGATTGATGTAGACTTTAAACAATTAATGGAAGACAAACTAGGGATAAAGGAGTTAGATGCTGCAATTTTACGTATGTCTAAAGGGAAATCACCGGGACTCGACGAAGGACATCAGGGAATTGTTACACAGTGCTTTTACTGAATGTCTAGAAACAGGGAATTTATCCCCTTCCATGAAACAAGGTATAATAACCCTAATCCCTAAACCCAACAAGGATAAACTTTTCCTAGATAACTGGAGACGTATAACTTTATTATGTAACGATTATAAATTACTAGCTCAGGTTTACTCAGTTCGTTAAGATACAGGTCTGAATAAAATAGTTGATAAATGCCAATCTGCTTTTGTAAAAGGCAGAAATATCCTGATTCTTTTTATGCTAGATTATAGAGAATTTATAAATAGAGAGAGTTATGTGTTATTTCTGGATTTTTATAAGGCATTTGACTGTATCAAACACCCCTTTTTACTGGAAGCTTTAAATTTTTAGGTTTTGGTGAATCATTTTGTGATGTTAAGATGTTTTATAATGACATTAGTAGCTGTGTCTCCCTAAACCCTGGTGTCACCCCAACATTTAAGGTAATGAGAGAAGCAGACAGGGATGACCTATTTATCCAAAACTTTTTATATTGGCAACTCAGCTACTCTCAATTCTTATACACAACACCACAGAAATACAGGGTATTTCAATCTTTGACAAAGAATTCAAAATGACTCAATTTGGGGATGACACTACTGTCTTCTTAAACGATAAATCCATGGTAGATATTACTTTCAGAACGATATTGTTTTTTTCCAAAGCTTCAGGCTTGTCTCTCAATATTAACAAATGTGAACTACTTCCTATTCATTCAAGTACTGATCAAAATATTGCTTGAAGTTAAATACTGAGGAATAACAATATCTAAAAACCCTCTGAAAAGTGAAGACATCAATATTTGTGATCGTATCAATGATATGAAAAAAATCTCTAACCATTTCGGTAGAGTTATTTTGTCAAAAGCAGAAGGCATTTCAAAGTTAGATTACCCTTGTCACTCTCTATATATTTCTCCCAAGAACATAAACAAAGCCAATTGCATTATTTTCCAGTTTGTTTGGCGTAATAAAACCCATTATATAAAAAGATCACAAATTGTTAAAGACTATGATATGGGAGGCGTTTAAGCTCTTGAATTGGAATCTATGGTTGGCACATTGAAGATTAACTGGATAAAAGCCTTTTTGACTCAACCAACCTCAATGTGGTTTCATATCCTGAGAGCTTTGTTTAATAAAATTGGAGGATTAGACTTTCTTCTAAAATGTGACTTTGCGATAAAGAAACTTCCAATTAAATTGGCTAATTTTCACCAGCAAATTTTGCTCTTTTGGAAGATGTTATTTACCCATAATTTCTCCCCCCACTGTACTTCTCTGTGGAACAATAGAGTGATAACAACCAATAAGAAATCAATATTTATCAAGGAATGGTATGAGAAAGCTGTGATATTTGTCACTGATTTAATGGATTCTCATGGTATTATTTTAGAGTTTAAATCCTTTGTGAACAAATACAATCTTAATTGTAGTCTCAGAGAATTTAACAAGATCTGCAAATCAATCCCATTACCACTAATTCAAATGATTAAAAGTGTAATAACTTATACTAACGTTACACCTGTCTTGCCAAGATTAGTGATCCAAGAATTTAAGTTATGTGAAAGAAAATGTGATAACAAATTTATTTCATCCACGTTTAAATCAAGGTTGTTGTGTTTCAGAGCTAACAATGCTTTCCAGCACTATTAGAAATGCACATTCAAAGTTCATCAAGATGCCTGTTTTAAGAGACATTTTAAGATCATACACAAAATTGACCCAACCTCTATGTTTCTTAAGAAAAGGTTTAATTCTGAAGAAAGCCCATGCATCTTCTGTGATGAGGCTGAAGAAAATTTAGTACATTTGTTTTTCTCATGTCCTATAACTCAAAGATTCTGGATTAATATTAGAAATTGGTTATCACTCAGAATTGATGATATTCCATTATTTGACACATGTAATACTCTTTTGTACATGGATAACTTGAACTCATCTATTTCTGACATGATTGATACTGTTTTACTTACGGGTAAATATCATTATCACTGTAGTTAATAGAAAGTAGGGGTGGGAAAAAAATTGATTTAGCATAGTATCGCGATATTTTGTCTGGTGATATATTGTATCGTCTCGTCCACCAAGTATCGACCGAACCCTATTTTTTCAAAGTAATTGCTAATATGAACTCAAGTCTACGATAATGGAAAAATAAAATCAATTATTTGGACAACTGTTTTTTCAGTGAGGTTGGCAGAGGTGATGGTCATAGAGCAGGAGAAAATTGGTACAACAAACACGGCAGCACCAGGGGAAAGACATCAGGGATGCAAGCAGGGCATGAATGAGACGGACATGACGCATGAAAATATGACAAACATGAGGGCAAGACTAATGCTAAATGAGCTAAACAGATGAAAAAATGCTATAGATCGCAACATATCACAATATATAGTATCGCAATACTCATTGTATTGCAAAATATTTAATATCACAATATCGAATTGTGATCCAAGTATCGTGATAATATCGTATCGTAGGGCCACTAGTGATTCCCACCCCTAATGGAAAGGTGGAAAACCCTCTTTTGAGTGTTTTATAAATTGCTTTAAATTGTATTTCTTGTTCTTAAAAAGAATGAGTTCCAACAAGACTGCAAGAGAAATCTGTGCTGACTTATCAAAATGTATTTTGATTTGAAATGGGTATTTTTATTTATTCATTTTCTGTTTGTTGGAAGCCGTTTCCTGTTTCTAATACTGCCTTGGCTTCTAGTACAGAGTGACTTACAGACATTTGCACTTATCTCTGTATTGTAATTTTATTTTATTTTTATTCAAACCCCCCCAGCCACTTTTTGTTTTTGTTGCCTTGTTTATTGTTTGTTGCTCATTGTTGTCCTCAACGAGAGTTTGTAATTTTTCAAAGTGTAATAAAATTTATTAAAAACAAATAAATAAATACAAGTCTGAAGCTCTTTACATGCTAACCGTGAGTTATGACGGTGATAAGAGACATTTATTTACGCAGTTAATATTAATCCGAATGTTGTTTAGACAGCAGTAGAAAGTCCTGAAGATGAGCCCAGAGTGACTGAAAATGAAACCGTGTGGAGTCAGACTGAGTCAGAGGTGAGTAATGTTAGCTTGTTTAGATAAGCTATGTCATAGGCTAACGGGCCAAGGTTCTCTCTTTAGTACTGGAAAACACTTGAACATTGTACTTTTGTATTTTTCTTCAAGAATAGCCCTCTTAACATGATATAGTGGTTAAAGTGTCTGTACTATCCTGGAGAGGTCTCCAGACCAGGAACAACCTGGACTGTAGCCAGATTTACAAATGAGTAAATAAGGGGCCTTTCCCATTTACCTGAAATCAATCAGAATGAAAGAACTGTATTTAGAAGCATTTTTTCAGGTAGCAAAGCCAGAGAACTTTAGGACATATCCTAATAATAATAATTATAGTAAGTTTATTTATATAGCACTTTCAAAACTTAAGTTACAAAGTGCTTCACAAGAAATCCAAAAGAGGAAATAAAAATACATATATTCAACAATAAATGGAAAAAAGTTAAAATGAAACAAAAATAATACAAATCTAAAACATCAAAACATTAGTAAAAACAAATAAAAGTGCATTTAAGAAATGGTAAATCTAAATTCCAGAATAGTCAGCAGAGCGTTTATTGGCAACAGCATCAGAACTCAAACTCATCCTGATACCTGAACAGGTCTCTAGTCCAGGAGAATCCACCAGTTTACTGTCTACAGCAGTGATACTCACTGCAGTGCTGTACAGCCACATGTGGCTCTCTGTGACTCATGGCTCTTTGGTCTTACTTGGAAAAATAATCCCCCCAAAAATCCTTAAAACAGAGAAATTTTGACATCAGAAATGATGAATGTATGTCAAATCAATCAGAATACAGAAGACTTAAATTATATTACAGTTTTAATTGTCAGCCTTTACTTTTTATCTGTTCACTTTCGCTGAGTGTGAACAGGGGAGATCATGCAATATTTTTTGGTATAACAAATTAATTTGAGGTTGATATTTGTGTAGTTTGTGGTCTACACAGGTTTTTAAATCATTTTGTCCAAAATTATACTTTTATGACCATCATATCTTGATTTCTGTCAGCTGTGTCAGACACACTTTCTTTCTTTTTTATGGATGAACTGAACTGGAACTAAATGTTTTGGAAAAAATCATTTAACTAAATTAAAGCCCTCTGAAAAAGACTCAATGAAAGAAATGAAAAAAGGGATTGGAATTACATTTTGTTATTATACATCAATTTAATTTGTGTTTATTTATTTTGTTTGAATTTTTAATACGAGCTAATTTTGATTAGGCTAACCTTATTTAAAGTTAATATTGATATCAGTTTGTTTCTTCCCTTCCAGTCTAGAGTTTTTCTGAGTTAAATTTGCCTTATTATCTCTAATTTTGGTCATGAGTTTATACTAAACTAAGTGTGAAGGTAAACCTGTGCTATAATTACATACATTAGCTGGCATTTTCACAAATAAGCAGAATAACATGAACAGAGGATAATGCATGTTTCTGTAAAATGAACACCATCATTTGACAGAGCTGACAAACATCTGAGGGAGTTGATAATGTGGATAAAAAGAAATGTCTAAAACTAGATTTTTAGTCCAAATAATTATCTTACCTGACTATGGATAAGAAAAGTTATAAAAATAAAAGTGAAACCAAGCTCTCTGCATGCTCTGATTAATACCATTCATGTTTATTCGGTAATGACTGGATTCTTTAACATTCATACTCATACATATTTACATATATTTATACATACACAGCCCAGGTGTGGATTGCAGTTCTTGCAAAAGTGTTTTTTGGGGTAAAGTGTCTTGCCCAAGGACTCATCGACATGTGACTGCGGGAGCTGGGGATCGAACCCACGACCTTTTTGATCGTGTTTTTCTGAATCTCTGCAGACGACACACACCGGCTCCTCGTGCTCCAGACAGAAGAGTTTAAGTTTCTCACGACACACTGCACACATTTCTCTCTTGTCTCTCCCGTTGAATATTCTCCAACTGATTCCTTAAAGCAAAGTCGGGAGGTATTATTTCCTTAGAGTGTCTCCTCTTACAAACAGGACACTTCCTGTCCACCCTCTCCTTCCAGTAGTTCTCCACACATGCTCTACAGAAGCTGTGTCCGCAGGACAGGATGACGGGATCTCTGAAGATGCCACGACAGATTGGACAGCGCAAGTTGGACTCCATTTTGACCCAGAGGCAAGTTTAAGGCACAGCAGACAAACAGGAAGTCACGTAATGTCCCTGAAAGTTCAACCCACTTAGATTCTGTTGAACTCTGGTCCAGTTTGTGGGTCCAGAATCAGGTTAAAGTTCAGATATTCCTCTTATTGTCAGTATTCCGTCTGCAGCTGTTTGGTTGTAGTCTGAGCGTCTGTCTCTGTCGGTACGTGCGTCTCGTCTCAGTAGCCGGATCCCATGTGTCTTAGATCGGACCTCGACTGATCCTACAGATCCTACGGAATCCAGCGGATTCGCTCGAACCGGAAGTAGTTTCCGAACCGCCACGGCCGTGCCAAAGCGCTTACAGGGTTTTAAGACCCAAGCCATTAGACTGGGGACCGAGATTTGAAGACCGATGCGCAGAGACACATGAAGGCAGGCTTCCTGGAACTCTTTTGACTCAAAGACACGCCCCCTTATTGGATATCACTCTCTGATTGGACGCTGCTACACAGAGGACGTGAGTGTAACTTTACAACAGCAACAGAGATAAATAATGGAGGAGAAACAGAGTTAATAATAGACGATAAACGGAATATAAACATCAGAAGTTTGAAAAGCTCAACAACTGATGGTTAAAATGGTTTGACATAAGCACTGATGGTGGAATATTGAGAATATATTTAAGCAAATCAATAATAAAGAGTGAATCAGTGGAGTTTAATATTTGATTAGTTTTCTGATTCACCTTCAAACATTAAACATGTTAAAGCTCATAAAATCAACAGATTCAGATATAAATCTGCCTTTTCCCACCAAAACATTCAGTCCATCACAGCCTTAATTTAGTCTAAAGATAGTTGTAGGAGATTGAGGCATGTTTTGTCCGTCTGATTTAGTCCAAATTTAGCCCAATAATAGTCGTTTAAAATGACAACATCACGTCTTTATAGAAACGTCTTTTCAACGAACTGGAAATGACTGCATTTCACCTTACACTCTTCTATTAAATCTAGACGTTGTTTAGACAGAGTGGAACTTTTTTAAACGTCTTTACGACTATTTTTTAGCTGGGTGTTATAGTCTATTTAGTCATTTCTGTTAATTAGATCATGAAGAGAATTAAACTCAGACAGCAGCAGTCTGTCTGTCAGGAACAAACACGTTTTAAATCGTCGCAGGGTTAAAAGTTTCTATCAGTCTGATAGTGAGCTGATCATCAGCCTTCACACTGAATAATTATGATAATAAATCAATGTGTACTTTAGCATTTGCAGGCAGAAAGAGTCCGCATGTTTTTTGATATCAGAAATAGTTGTAAAGACGTTAAAAACGTCTCCACTCTGTCTAAACAACGTCTAGATTTAATAGAAAGGTGAAAGGTGAAAAGATGTCATTTCCAGGTCGTTGAAAAGATGTTTCTGTATGCTCATATTTTTAACGTCTATTATGGGTTAAATTTGGACTAGATTAGATGGACAGAAAAATGTAATAAGTTTTTACTTCTATCTTTTGTCTAAATTCAGGGTTATGGGACCGAATGTAGAAAAAAAAACGTCTAAATGTTGTCACTGTTTGGTGGGAAAAGGCAGATTTATATCTGAATCTGTTGATTTTATGAGCTTTAACATGTTTAATGTTTGAAGCTGAATCAGAAAACTAATCAAATATTAAACTCCACTGATTCACTCTTTATTATTGATTTGATTAAATACATTCTCACTGTGAATGCTTATTTCAAACACGTTTTAAATCCCAGCCCATCAGTTATTGAGCCTTTTAAAACTCCTGATGTTTCCTGCAGGTTTCCATTCATGCAGGCGTGAATGGACACGTCCTGACAGCTGATTGATGATCAGCTGATTGATGATCAGCTGATTGATGATCAGGGCACCATCATCATAAACTGACGTCGCTTCAAGTGACGCTGCAGAGGGAAGGACGTCCCATGGACCGTTAATCGTCGGGCTCATGGCTTCAGTCTCCCGCGTCCATTCCTCCAGTCTCTCCATGAGTCTGTGGTGGGCGGGGCTAAAGGCCGGCACAGACTACACAAATTCAGCCAGATTTAAGACGTCGCAGCTCGTCGTCAAAACTCGGGCACGATTTTTAGAGTCGGGAACGACTAACGGTCTTGTAGTGTGACATAATTAACGACCAAGATTCAACAAGACCAGCATGTCAGAATTTTTCGTACATCGTCGTCTAGTTTGACACCCTGACCTGACGTCAACGACGTGAATCCTGACGTCTAACAACAGGAGAACATTTGCTCCTTATCTTTGCATCATCATTTACAAGATTTACCACTTTTATCCCCTTTTATTCCCTAAAACGAATGTGTACATTTTATTTTATTTTATTTACGTTGTCACATGCACACCTGAAGTTCTATCTGAAGGAGAGCCAGTCCATGTTGTCCTGATACATCCATACTTATTATCCACAATCCAATCCATAATTGTTTCTTATTTTCCTATTTTTGAGCAACAAACCGCTACGGTCACACAGAGCGCTTCTGTTGCAGAGTGATTGACACTCTTTGGCCCGCCCCCTTGTCAACCTGTGAACTCGCACTCAGTCGCGGAGACAGGGGTGACGTCAGCATACGGTGAGCGGTTCACTCTTGCAATGTGGCCAGGCTTTCTGCCAAGACGGGACCAGGTTTTGGTCCCATAGTCTGACATGGTGACGCCGTGAACGACCAAAAATCATCGTGTAGTCTGAGCCGGCCTTAAGACTCAAGGAAAAGACTCACGCCAAAGACCCCAGCCTTATAATAAGAGAAGTGAGAAGCACCCAGTGAATCAGAGGGATCATCAGGGTGCTTCTCATTACAAAGTTTTGTCCATCCTCGCCTCCTCTCTCCTCCACTGACCCGGAAATTGTTCTCCCTCCGTCATGATGAGGAATCTTCCAATTTCTTGAATGCACCTGGAGGAGGCGAGGATCGAGGACGTACTGGGGTCCATTTCGCTTAGGAAGGTTCCTAACTGAGTGAAACAACCCGGAAGTATTTAAGTGTCGGCCATGATAAGGACTGTTGGAATTCTCTAAATGGTAAGGAAAGGAGCTTCATTATTTCCTTTATTATCTCCTTTAGCCTAGGAAACACTGGAGCATCCTCTAGAATAACTAGAACAACTAGAACAACTAGAATAACTAGAATAACTTTAATAACTTTAATAACTAGAACAACTGCTTCTCGCCCACTACGCTCAGCCAGCGAAAGGCGCCTGGTACTTCCAGCACATCATGCTCCTAAATCACTAGCTCGACTCTTCTCCTCTGTTGTCCCTAAATGGTGGAATGAATTACCCAACTACATTCGATCTACAGACTCCCTGTCTACTTTCAAGAGAAGGCTCAAGACCCAGCTCTTCAGAGAACACTTTGCACTTAGCTAGGCAATTCTCTACTGTTGTCCCCAGTAGTAGATTGAGTCTCAGCCAGACTATTCTCCACTGCTGTCCCCAGTGGTTGAATGAGTTTCCCAACTATAGTTAGCTCGCACTGTCCTGCTCTACTTCTGGGATTTCTTTGCCCAGCTCTTTGGGAATGATCCAGCACTTGGTACTTGGTAAATAGTTGTTGTGAAGCCTAATGAATGGCAATTAGTGATCCCACATTTTCCTTGATTCATTGTTGCTGTCTAAAAACAAAAAAAAAAAACATAAAAACAAAAAAACAAACAAAAACAAAAAAAAAAAACAAAAAAAAACTACACAAACAACGTATATTTTAGGTACTCTGCCTTAAACTCTACACGGCAGCACTTGCGTCCAATTGAACCTGAAGCACTTGATGGCGCTTACTGATGTTGTTTCTTCTTGTCTAGATCATTGCTTGTGTTGTTCTTGCTCTCAAATGTACGTCGCTTTGGAGAAAAGCGTCTGCTAAATGACATTGTAACATTGTAACATTGTAACTAGAATAACTTTAATAACTAGAATAACTAGAATAACTAGAATAACTTTAATAACTAGAATAACTAGAATAACTTTAATAACTAGAATAACTAGAATAACTAGAACAACTAGAACAACTAGAATAACTTTAATAACTAGAACAACTAGAATAACTTTAATAACTAGAATAACTAGAATAACTTTAATAACTAGAACAACTAGAATAACTTTAATAACTAGAATAACTAGAATAACTTTAATAACTAGAACAACTAGAATAACTTTAATAACTAGAATAACTAGAATAACTAGAATAACTAGAACAACTAGAACAACTAGAATAACTTTAATAACTAGAACAACTAGAACAACTAGAACAACTAGAATAACTAGAATAACTTTAATAACTAGAACAACTAGAATAACTTTAATAACTAGAATAACTAGAATAACTTTAATAACTAGAATAACTAGAATAACTTTAATAACTAGAACAACTAGAACAACTAGAATAACTAGAATAACTTTAATAACTAGAATAACTAGAATAACTTGAATAACTAGAATAACTTTAATAACTAGAATAACTAGAATAACTTTAATAACTAGAATAACTAGAATAACTTTAATAACTAGAATAACTAGAACAACTAGAACAACTAGAATAACTAGAATAACTTTAATAACTAGAATAACTAGAATAACTTTAATAACTAGAATAACTAGAATAACTTTAATAACTAGAATAACTAGAATAACTTTAATAACTAGAATAACTAGAACAACTAGAACAACTAGAATAACTAGAATAACTTTAATAACTAGAATAACTAGAATAACTTTAATAACTAGAATAACTAGAATAACTTTAATAACTAAAATAACTAGAATAACTAGAACAACTAGAACAACTAGAATAACTAGAATAACTTTAATAACTAGAATAACTAGAATAACTTTAATAACTAGAATAACTAGAATAACTTTAATAACTAGAATAACTAGAATAACTAGAATAACTTTAATAACTAGAATAACTAGAATAACTTTAATAACTAGAATAACTTTAATAACTTTAATAACTAGAACAACTAGAATAACTTTAATAACTAGAATAACTAGAATAACTAGAACAACTAGAACAACTTTAATAACTAGAACAACTAGAACAACTAGAACAACTAGAATAACTAGAATAACTTTAATAACTAGAATAACTAGAATAACTTTAATAACTAGAACAACTAGAATAACTAGAACAACTAGAATAACTAGAATAACTTTAATAACTAGAACAACTAGAATAACTTTAATAACTAGAATAACTAGAATAACTTTAATAACTAGAACAACTAGAACAACTAGAATAACTTTAATAACTAGAATAACTAGAATAACTTTAATAACTAGAATAACTTTAATAACTAGAACAACTAGAATAACTTTAATAACTAGAATAACTAGAATAACTTTAATAACTAGAATAACTAGAATAACTTTAATAACTAGAATAACTTTAATAACTAGAATAACTAGAATAACTTTAATAACTAGAATAACTAGAACAACTAGAACAACTAGAATAACTAGAATAACTTTAATAACTAGAATAACTAGAATAACTTTAATAACTAGAATAACTTTAATAACTAGAACAACTAGAATAACTTTAATAACTAGAATAACTAGAATAACTTTAATAACTAGAATAACTAGAATAACTTTAATAACTAGAATAACTTTAATAACTAGAATAACTAGAATAACTTTAATAACTAGAATAACTAGAACAACTAGAACAACTAGAATAACTAGAATAACTTTACTAACCCCGATTTAAACCGTAAAATTCAGTCAAACGTATAATACACGTGATAAACGGAAGACATGAACACTTTGTCATTCAAATTATGATCACGATTTCATTTCTTCTCATTTCCATTTTATTTAAACAGTAAACGATCAGTCAGTGTTTTAAACTGTATTTGTTTTGCTATTTTGAAATATTACAGTAAAGGTTTTAAGTTTGTAAATCACAACCAACTAAAGCGATAAAGTGGGCATGTTGCTGTATTGTGATTTTTATATTTATCATCATAATTACGCAGGGAAGACGCGGTTTATAGAGCTTTATAGAGAACGAGCTGAGAGGAAGATGAAACCAGAGTAGACTCTGGGATAAATTTATTAAATTTAAATAATTCAGATTAAGAGAAAGGTTTCTGCTGGTCTGGATGTTCACAGTTCCTCTTCCTGAAGAGACTTCAGGATATAAAAATCTGACTGAGCTCACATCTCTGACGTTTTAGCGTTCACAGCACAAAACACAGAGAACACATCGAGCGGAAGTTGCGAATTTTGTAGTCCATCAACGTTAAATTGTAGTTTTTACACAAAAACACACGTCACGTCCGTAACATCCACCTAGAGAAAGTGCAGTCAGATTCCTTACTCGCCTCAGTTCTCCTTTCCTATCCTCTTACTCCCTCCTTTCCTATCCTCTTACTCCCTCCTTTCCTGTCCTCTAACTCCTCCTTTCCTTAACCCTGTGACGTTTCTCGTCGGGGTTAAGGAAAAGTGAATAGGAAAGGACTTAGGAGGGAATTTTTTGGACTTTTCGAACGCACCCCTGGTGTATCCTCCACAGAACTGATTGATTGGTTTGGGGGGACGCGGCACCTCTGCACGGTTCATGACTGTTTATATTCTTACAGCACTTATTTTCTTGAAATATAACCCATGAACAGAGATAGCTTAAATAATAAATATGTTTGTGTTTATTTTGAAGTTTTAACTTTATACAGGATGATATAATCTGACATTATTGTTGCTATCTAAATAAAAAATAAACAAACACAGAGCTCTGTGGTGGATAATAGAAATAATAGAAATAAACTACATTGAAAGAAATAAAGTGTTGGCACCAAAAACTTCCTGTTGAAGGATCCCTAAAACTCCAAATATGGCATAATCTAATGTCATCATTTAACTTTCTTTTCTTGTAACTTGAAGAAATGTAAACTATCATCAGAACTTCATTGTACTTTGTAAAATTTCCTTTAGAGAACCTGTTAATACCAATTTTTAATGTAGAAATAGGTCATTTAAGGGACCCAGCTTCTTTTCTCATTTGTCTAGAACTACTTCTCTTGAAAAAGCAAAAGTGACTGATTAAAAAATACAATATTTCTTATTAGAGTACTCGATTAATCATCAGAAGAATCGATAGAGTACTCGACTGCAAAAAGAATCTATTACTGCAGCCCTAGTTGATTGGTGACCTTAACTTGGACTGGCTTTCATCAGCTTCTGATGCCTTAAAGGCACGGTGCGACTCATTAAACCTCACACAGTTGATTAATTCGCCAACAAGGCCAAACTTAAAATGTTTAGACAAATCATCACTCATTGATTTAGTTCTAACAAACATGCCTTGTAAATATGTGTCCTATGGTGTCTTTCCTAATGATATCAGTGATCATTGTGTTGTAGCTGTTGTGCGTGACACAAGGATACCTAAAAACGAGACATGAAAAAGTTTGTTGAGCAAGCTTTCTTGGACGATGTGTCACTTTAACTGGGGAAGAATCACACTTATCGATGATGTCCAACTTGCCTGGAATTACTTCCTCGAATCATTCACTGAAATTTTAAAAGACATGCCCCTTTCCGTAAATGTAGAGTCAAAGGGCGTAATAATCCTTGGTTTACCAGTGAGATGTCTGATCTGATGCATGAGTGTAATCTTGTTTGGGCCGGAGCACACAAGATGGGAAAGCAGTCTGACTGGCCGTATCTCAGACAGCTCAGGAACAAATGTACTTCTTTAATTTGTAAATCAAAAGCTGAATTTTATCTGCATAAAACAACAGAAAACCTAAAAAATCCAAAGAAATTTGGGGAAACTATCAAGTCATTATCCAGCTGTTGCACATCTACTAACCTTCCTTCCAGCTTTGTTATTAAAGGTCATAGTGTAACTGATAAAACAGAGACACTGAACTCTTTTAATCAGCATTTTACATCCTCTGTTTTTTATTTAAGTCAGACAAATCTAATTTGGTGCATCCAATTAGTAAATCGACCGGCCAATCGACTCAAGTTTTTAACTTTGAACATTTTACTATTTTAGATGTCTTAACGGCTCTAAAAAATCTCAACCCTTGCAAACCAGCTGGTCCAGATGGATTAGAGCCTTTCTATTAAAGCTTGCTGCAGATTTTATCGCTGAACTAATTTGTCATATTTTTAATCTTACTCTGTGAAAATAAAATCCCACCTGACTGGAAATCAGCCTTTGTAACCCCCCTGTTTAAAGGAGGTGATCCAAATATCCTAAACAATTACAGGCCTATTTCAAAACTGTCTGTGTTGTCCAAAGTGCTTGAATCTCTGATCAGTGAGCAAGTAAAAGAATACTTGACTTCCAACTCGCCGCTGTCTAATGTCCAGTCAGGTTTCAGAAAAAAACACAGTACGACTACTACTGCCTTGAAAGTTGTGAATGACATTCTTGAAGCCTTGGACAAAAAACAGTGTTGTTTGTCTCTTTTTATTGACTTCTCCAAGGCCTTTGACTCTGTAGATCACAGTGTTTTATTGAACTGTCTTAGAGCTACTGGGTTTTCAGAACATGCTGTTGGTTGGTTTTCTAACTATCTGACTGATAGAACCCAGACTGTCCAATTAGAAGGTGTCACCTCCAAGGTACTAAAAATTGAGAAGGGGGTGCCTCAAGGGTCTGTACTGGGCCCCCTGTTGTTTACTATATATATAAATTGGCTTGGACAAAATGTTCCCAATTCCTCGCTTCATTTTTATGCTGACGATACAGGAATCTACTGCTGTGCACCTACACCTGCACAAGCTTTTGCAAATCTTCAGCATGCTTTTGATTTAGTCCAGGATCAGCTTAGCCAGCTGCAGCTTGTTCTAAATGCAGATAAAACTAAACACATTCTTTACATCCTCAAGAGCAGCTCAAAGAATATTGCCTGGGAAAACTGTTACAAAGGACAGTCAAGAAATTGAGTTGGTTTCTTCCTTTACATATCTAGGGTTCTTGCTTGATGAAAACTTGTCTTTTAAGGAGCACATTCAGTATGTTGCTAAAAAGCTGAAGGTTTTACTTGGTTTTTACTACAGAAACAAGTCCTGTTTCTCCTTTATGGTCAAAAAGAGACTTGTTGAGTCTACCTGTTCACCAGTTCTTGACAGTGGTGATGTATTGTACATGAATGCTTCTGCTCAGAGTCTGCAGATGTTGGATATTGTTCATCATGGAGCTCTGAGATTTATCACTAACTGTGGATTTCTTTCTCACCATTGTACCTTATATTCTAAAGTCAACTGGACGTCTTTAAGCACACGTCGTCTTGGACATTGGTATGTCTTCATTTATAAAGCCATTCTTGGCAACATTCCTGAATACCTTTCCTCTCTGTTGATCG